>NC_057814.1:468430036-468728108 GCF_018294505.1 Triticum aestivum | reverse complement strand
GCCTGGTGCCGGCAAGGCAAGGCCCCCGGCAGAGCCTGACGCAATCAGACGGGGCCCGCGCAACCAAATGAGGTGGTGCAGAAGAAGAAAATGATGCAGCACCCGGTTTACTTCGTCAGCTCCCTCTTGCAGGGGGCTATGTCAAGGTACTCCAGTGTGTAGAAATTGCTCTTCGGCCTCCTTATGGCCTCGAGGAAGCCGTGTCATTACTTCCAAGCCCACGAAATCACCATCGTCACCCGCCTCCCGTTGCAACGGATACTGCATAACCCAGACGGGACCAAGAGGATCGTGGAGTGGGCCTTGGACCTGTCGAGCTTTGGTTTGAAGTTTGAAAGTACTTCGACAATCCAGAGCAGAGTCTTGGCAGAGTTCATTGCGGAGTGGACCTCAACGCCCGATGAAGAGATCCAGGAGACCACTCTCCCCGGCAAGGAAACAAGTCGCAACTGGATTATGTACTTTGACGGGGCTTTCTCGCTGCAAGGCGCCGGTACTGGTGTGCTACTCCTGGCACCCACCGGAGAGCACCTCAAGTATGTAGTCCAGATGCACTTCCCCAGAGAGATGTCGATGAACAACACTGCTGAGCACGAGGGGTTGCTTGCCAGTCTCAGGATAGCGACAGACCTCGGAATCAAGAAGCTCATCATCAGGCGTGATTCACAGCTTGTCGTCAAGCAAGTTAACAAAGACTATCAAAGCCTGTTGATGGAGGCCTACGTGAATGAGGTGAGGAAGCTGGAGGAGTGTTTTGACGGTATACAAGCGGAGCATGTTCCCCGAGTGAACGACACCGCCGATTACCTATCAAAGCGCGCTGCACTCAAACTACCTGTGGAGCCAGGTACATTTGTGCTTCAGTTAACTCAACCATCCGTTGAACCATTCACAGAGCAGAACAAGCGCAGGAAGTCAGGCCCCGGCAAGTACTTTCCCGCCGAGCTCCCAGGAGCCGCCGGCAAGGACGTTGTCGTGGACACCGATCCTGCCATGGGGCCACAGACTCCGGCAGGGCGTCAAGCCCTGGCCACAGAGAAAGCCGCTCCCATGGCAGAGGAAATGCCTTTAGTCCTTGCCGTCGAGCCTCGGGCTCTGGCATGGGCAGAACATATCATCCGATTCCTCCAAACCGGGGAACTCCCCGAGGAGCAGGAAGAAGCAGAAAAAGTTGCCCGTCGGTCTGCCATGTATCAGTTCATCGACGACGTCCTGTACAGGAAAAGATCGAACGGTGTGAAATTGAAGTGCATTCCCCGCGAGGAAGGACTGGAGCTGTTGGCAGAGGTACACGGAGGCATATGTGGTTCCCACATAGGGTCGAGGGCCCTTGCCGGCAAGGCATTCCGGCAAGGTTTCTTCTGGCCCATTGCCCTCCAGGATGCCACGACACTAGTCACCAAGTGTGAAGCGTTTCAGTTCCATTCGAAGAAGCTTCATCAACCAGCTCAAGCCCTTCAAACAATTGCTCTCTCCTGGCCATTTTCGGTCTGGGGGCTCGACATACTGAGCCCTTTCCCCCGCGCTGTCGGGGGCTTTGAGTACTTGTACGTTGCAATCGACAAGTTCACAAAGTGGCCGGAGGTGGAAGCAGTGAGGAAGGTGACAGCACAGGCACCGGTCAAGTTCTTCAAGGGGCTAGTCTGCCGTTTTGGTGTGCCAAACAGAGTCATCACCGACAACGGCACGCAGTTCACAAGCCACACCTTCATGCAATACATCCAAGATCTCGGCAGCAAGGTCTGTTTCGCTTCCGTGGCACACCCACGGAGCAACGGCCAGGCGGAGAGGGCAAATGCTGAAGTACTGCGAGGCCTAAGAACAAAGACTTTTGACAGGCTGCACAAGAGCGGAAGGCGCTGGATTGATGAGTTGCCGGCGGTTCTTTGGTCAATCAGGATGACGCCAAATTGAGCCACCAGCCAGACACCCTTTGCCCTGGTATACGGGGCAGAAGCAGTTCTCCCCATGGAACTCACACACGGATCACCTCGAGTGCTCGCTTATGACGAGCTTGAGCAAGAGCAACTGCGGCAAGATGACGCTACGCTCCTTGAGGAAGATCGTTTTCAGGCGGCTGTGAGAGCAGCGTGCTACCAGCAAGCCTTGCGCCGCTAGCATAGCCGCAAGGTTCATGCCCGAAGCTTTGAGGAAGGCTACCTTGTTCTTCGGCGCGTTCAATTGGCCAAGAATTCCAACCAGTTGACGCCAAACTTGGAAGGCCCTTATCAGGTAATACGAGTCACCAGGCCCGGCGCAGTCCTCGTGGAGACCAAAGATGCTATTCCAGTGAGCAACTCCTGGAACATTGAACATCTTCGCAGGTTTTACCCATAAGGCGCGGTTGCCGGGCCCCCCGGCAAACCACCTTTTGTACAAGCCTTGCCGACAAGGCGTCTAACCCTCTGTACAAAGCCAGGTGCAGACCCTGAGCATAAATAAATGAAGCGTTGGCGCCCTAAGTTTTAGCATGCATGCTAGGTTGAGTCTCTCCCTCGGTTAGGGTTGATAGTGCTTAGCGGCGACTAACCCCTAGCATAGAGGTCGAGTGTGCATCTCTCTGTTCCTTTCCGTCCTCTTTGGTTCGCAGGGTACATGGACGTTTCTGCTGAGCTATTTGGAAGGAAGAGAACAAGTCGACATTCCGGCCCCGGCAAGCCAAGGTTGTCGGGGGTGGCAGACGCAAGAATCCAACCACGGCAAGCCAAGGCTGCCGGGGGCTGCAGATCCAGATAAGTCCTTCATCCCCAAATTGTGCATTCCCATATGAAGATGGGACATATGAAACCTTGTTTTATTCCTAGGCTGCCGTGCTCCCCCTTCTTTCTGTACCCAAGAACTATTCCCTGGGTCGGAACTGGGTCGTCATGGCGGTGACAAGGAAATAAATGAAGGGCCTCACTCTACTTCCCCCTGCCTCCGCCAAGAGCGTGAGAATGGTCGAACGAAGTAAGGGGGCGGCAAGGCCTGTTGCCGGGCGGCAATGTTTATCTTAAAAGTAACAAGGATTCACTCCTTGGCATGTGCCTCGCTCACGCACAAAGAACCCAGCAAGCACCCTTTTTCATTAAAAACATCCCGTACAGGTATAGTTCATACGGAATGAAAAACATGAGCAAGGGGATTACAAGTTTTAAATCTAACAAGTGCCCACAGGCTTACAAACTAAAAAGAGATAAGGTGCCCGTAATCCCTTTCTTGTCCCTCTCCTCAGAAGATGGAACAAGATAGCAGGAGGGCAAAAAGAGCGCCTAGGCGAGGTACGAGCAGCAGAAGACACCAGGAGAGCATCCCGATGCCGGGAGAGGAGCCGGAAGCTGAGGCAGCGGGCCGACAATACGCGATAAAGGTGTCGGTCCCCGCGTACTCCGACTTGACGGCCCGCCTTCTTCGTCTTCTCCGGCCCTCCTACGCCAGCCGCCCAAGGAGGCGGCGGGGAACGCACAGATGGAGAGCTTGACCAGGAAGGCCCTCAGCAGGGCGCGCGCCCGAGGGAGGGCGACGCGATCAGTTGGAGTCGCCCAGCTCGACGCCCTCGTCGTCGCTGTCGTTGTCCTCCTCGTCACTCCTGCTTGAGGAACAGTCTTCATCATCGGAGGAGCTCTCCACACAGCACTTTAGGCGAGTTCCAAGGTCCCCAAAGACATTGACGGTGAGCAGGCCGTTCTCCATTACTTTGAAGTAGAGAACGAGCCCCGCCGTCAGGCTGTGGACACGAGCATAAGTCTTCCATCCACGACGAAGGTACATGACATGAGGAGAGGGAAAGTCGACGTCGACCCGCGTGCTGCCATTCCCGCAGCCTCTCATGTGCAACCTGAGGGTCTGTGGCGGGTCGAGTTCCATCTCCCGAGCGAATGGAGTGGGGAGACGAAGACGACGGCGCGGTGACCGGCGCAGCCTGATGAAGAATTCACGCGGCTGGTCCCCGGCGTGGCCCTCCATTGAGGGAGGCATCGCCAGTGGAGGCAAGGCCGGTGCGCCGCCCCGTCCCCCTCTTCCCCAAGCACCACGTCGACCTCGGCCTCGCTCCCTCCCCCTTCCTCTTGTGACCGGCTCCGCCGCCCCAAGCTCTTGGGAAGGAGGGACGCGCTGTCGAGCGGAGACCCTCGCCGCCACCGTCGAAGGGCCGGCGCCTCCTCTCGCCATGGCAGATGGAAGGAAGGAGACGAGGTGGAAGGAGATGGATGACGATAGAATGTGGGATGCCATCCCCCTCCCCCTTCTTATAAAGGGGCGGGATCGAGGCTTGGCCGCCCCCACTCAACCAATCCGGCCGTCGGGGGCGCAGGGAATCGAGACTGACCCACTGCTCCAATCAGCGACGGCCCGGATTCCCGCCACCACCGCCAGCCACCTTAGGGGCATGGGGGACACGTAGAGAGCAAGCAGAAATCAAGGGGACAGGTGAGGCGACCGTTCTCCACCCCGTGATCGTGGGGCGCGGACGCCTTGAAGACCATGACCCGAGTCCACTCAGTAAATGAGCCGCGCCTCTGCGTTTCCCTCTTTTTATGGGGAAGGCGCGAGCCGCCTCTTTACTACGATGTGACGCATGAGGGTAGCGACCGCCCCACGCATGCCCCCACTTCACACATGACCCTCCACGACGCGCATTCAACGCGGGTCATGGGGAAGCGCAAGCGAGCGAAGGAATACTGCGGTAAAAATCCCGCCCAGCCTGCCCGCACACCTTTCTGGGCCCGGCCCAACAACGCGTTGCGCTTATGTGTGGCCCAGGCCGGGTGCTCCTGTCGGTGTACAAAAGTAGGGGCACTCCTTTTACCCCTTTACTTGTGCACGGGCAGTCGGAGCCGCGCCCACGGCCACACTAAGTAGGGCAGAAGAGGGAAGCCGGAGCACAAGGCAACCAAAGCAACGCCAAGACCAAGAGACACATAGAGCAAGAGGGCGAGGTGGACTCCCCCGGCAAGAGCCTTGTCGGGGCGGCCTCCGCGGCCCCGGCAAGAGCCTTGCCAGGGAAACTTGCCCACACTAGCAGAGCGATCCACCCTTGAGCCCGTGGGTTCCAACACCGCCAACAACCACATTGGAACCAAGGCTCGGGAGGCACCTCTGTGGTGGCATGCAGATCTTTGTCAAGATCATAAACACACAAGATCAGATGAGCACCAGAAGACGACGATCCTCGGCGGGATCCTAGCCGAGGAAATCCACGAGACCCCCGGCAAGATCCTTGCCGGGGACGACCACGACGCCGTGGCAAGACCCTTGCCGGGGCCCCGGCAAGGCCCTTGCCGAAGTAATCTGCGAGTCCACAACCAGGCCCGCGTCTGCCAAGACTCCACCGCCGTTCCCATCCAGCTGCCAGCCCAACCAGCTGGGCAGGCACCTGTGTGGGAACATGCGGCTTCGAGGCCAGCTCAGCAAGCACCTACGTGGTGGCATGCAAATCTTCGTGAAAACCCTACCACCACGCCACCTCAGCAGCCAGCCAGCCTACGTGGCGCTGCATGCCTTGTTGGCCTGGATGCGTGTTGGAGCAAGACGGAGCGGCGACGGACGGGACGAGCCTCATTGCCGTCCCCGATAAAGTAACAGGACACCTAAGGGGTGCATTTAATGCGCCTTGTCCTGTAATGACAAGCGATAAGCTTGTGTACTGTACACCTTTCCACCTCTTGTGTGCCACTGTGGCAACCCCTTTGTCTATAAAAGGAGGCCTGAGGCGACCAGGAGAAGGATTCGGATCTTTTGGACTAGAGACGCTCGGTAGTTAGTTCAAGAACTCAAGAACACTCCAATACATACACAAAAGCAGGACTAGGGTTTTACGCATCCTCGCGGCCCGAACCTGGGTAAACGATCTTTGTGCTGGCTCCTAGACCTGCTCTTCGCACAACCCCGCGCCCGCCAACCGTAGAAGGGATCCCAGTGATCCCATAGGTGTCGTTTCCACCGACACGTGCTTATCTTGCAAGTATACATGTTGCTGTTTGAAAACAGAAAGTTTATCGATGTTGCAAAAATTCCCCAGAAAAGTCAGAGTATGATAAAATGTTGAAACTTTTTGCACAGTAAGCTCTGATAAATTTTCTACAGTGTGGTAAATTTTCATAATTTTTGGAGTTAGGAAAGTATGATGAATCTTGCATTCTTGACAAACTGTACTGTTTTGGCAGATTGCTGTTATGTTTGCATATGTTTGCTTGTTTAATGATTCTATTTGAGGATAGGAGTATTAAATATGTAGAGGAATTTAGTATGCATTGTTGAATAATAATTTTAGTGACTTGCTACAGTAGAGAATGATAAATTTTTTGTATTGGTTTATACTAACTTATCTCACGAGTTCTTGTTGAGTTTTGTGTGGATGAAGCTTTTAAGATTTAGGGAAACCGTGATATAAAAGGAATTAAGGGGACACAAAAGCTCAAGCTTGGGGATGCCCAAGTCACCCCAAGATAATATTCAAGAAGTCTCAAGCATCTAAGCTTGGGGATGCCCCGGTAGGCGTCCCACCTTTCTTCTTCAATGATTATCGGTTAGTATCGGTTGAACCTAAGTTCTTGCTTCTTCACATGATGTGTGCTATCCTTGGAATGTCATTTTATTTTGTTTTTGCTTGCTGTTTTAATAAAATACTTAGATCTGAAACTTTCTAATAAGAGAGAGTCCTCACATAGCTACCTATTTACTTAACTACTCGCATGATCTTCACTTATATCTTTTTGGAGTAGTTTGTCATTTACTCTTGTGCTTCACTTATATCCTATGAGTAAATTGTTGAATAAATTGAATGTCATGAAGTTGAAATCATATCATGCCTAGTGGTAGCTTCACATTAGGTTTAGAAAGTGAAATCTTTTGAGGCTTGACAATCACAATATTGGTCATACAAGCAATTCACAAATAATTAGTATAAGGAAGAGAACTTTCACATGCAAATATACTATCTTGGAAATCTTTTGTGATTGTGAGCCCCCATCAAAATATTATATGCCAAAATTGTTGACGTTGGACAAGGAAGACAACGTAATGATTTATGTTTGCTCATATTCACATAGAAGTCATATTGTCAAAGATCCTTTAACATGTGGTGCTTGCCCCCCATCTTTGCTAGGCAAAAATTCCACACCAAGTAGAGATACTACTTGTGCATCCAAAAACCCTGAAACCCAAATCTTATTTTCAAGAGTCCACCATACCTACCTATATGCGGTATTTCTATGCCATTCTAAGCAAATTTGTAAGTGCCATCTCTAATTTTAAAAAATATATTTCTCTTTTGTGTGCTTGTACCGCTCGCGAGGCGGTGAGGGGTGGCCAATATTTTCCATGCTATATGTGTTGTTCTCACGATGAGTGTTTATTCACTTGTCATTGCACAAGAGTAAGGCAAAGGTTTTAGGGATGCCCAGTCCCAAAATGAAAAATGAATTTACTTTATGTTATCAAATAATAAATTCCTTGGAAAGTGTTGGTATGGAGGGCACCCGTGGATACGGCTAGCCATGGAAAGTGAAAGTATGGTGGAAAAAGGAATAAACTTTATTTTCTGTTTGGGAACCGCCTACGATATATCTAGCATGGAAAGTGTTGGGAGCTCTAAGTCGTTTTTGTTGGTGGGAAAAGTATACCTCTCAAAATGTTTTATCTCTCAATTTTCGCTTTGAGCTCTAGCACCTTTACAAATCCCTACTTCCCTCTGCGAAGGGCCTATCTTTTACTTTTATGTATTTACTTTCACGCAAGAGTCAAAGTTATTCTCTCTATTCCTTTTTATTTTTCTCTTTTGGCAAGCATCATGTGGTGAGGAAAGATCTAGGCACATATGTCCAGTTGAATATGGGTAGCATGAGTTATTATTGTTGACATCACCCTTGAGGTGAATACGTTGGGAGGCAAAACAATAAGCCCCTATCTTTCCATGTGTTTGGTTGAAACGTTTTGCTCATGTGTATGCGGTGAGTGTTAGCAATCATAGAAGACTATATGATGGTTGAGTATGTGGAGCTCTTAACTCTGTTGAATAAGTCGAAATGCAAATTCTGGTGACTAAGAACATAGGTTTTGAGTTTCAAGAGAGTTCATTGTTTGAATCTTAACATGTGAATTGGTTGCTACTATAACATGAGAAGTTTTATAAAGAAAGAATTGTTGTTATCATGCTAGGAAAAGTGATTGAAATTATCATTGATCAAACTTATGCACTTTGCTAGCATTCACACTTCATAAATTATTTCTTTTATCATTTACCTACTCGAGGACGACTAGGAATTAAGCTTGGGGATGCTGATACGTCTCCAACGTATCTATAATTTATGAAGTATTCATGCTGTTATTTTATCATTCTTTGGTGTTTTACAATCATTTTATGGCAACTTTATCTCATTTTTTGGGACTAACCTATTGATCCAGTGCTCAGTGCCAGTTCCTATTTTTTGCTTGTTTTTTACATCATAGGAAATCAATATCATTGGAAACTTTACAGAGATTTTTTTTGGACCAGAAGGATCCCAATGGGCCTGAGCTGCACCTGGGGGGTGCCCCGAGGGCGGCACAACCCACCAGGGCACGCAAGGGCCCCCTGGCGCGCCCAGGTGGGTTGTGCCCACCTCGGTGGCCTCCCGCATACCCTATTTTCCCTATAAATTCACAAATATTCCGAAACCTTTAGGGGTAGCCCTAGACGAGAAGTTCCGCTGCCGCAAGGCTCTGTAGCCACCGAGATCCAATCTAGACCCCGTTCCGGCACCCTGCCGAGGGGGGAGTCATCTCCGGTGGCCATCTTCATCATCCCGGCGGCCACCACGATGAGGAGGGAGTAGTCCACCCTCGGGGCTGGGGGTTTGTACCAGTAGCTATGTATTTGATCTCTCTCTCTCTCGTGATCTATATCATGGGCTTTGTTAATATAGTCGGATCATATGATGTTTCTCCCCTCTATACTCTTGTTATGATGAATTGAATCTTTACCCTTCAAAGTTTTGTCTTGTCAGATTGAATATTCAGAGATGAGAACACATAATATATGTCTTGCAATATGAATACTTGAGGTGACAATGAGGTATCCTATTGATTCACTTGATATGTGTTATGGCATTCAACTCGCGGATTCCCGCAGTGATATTGGGGTAATCTATGCATAGGGGTTGATGCACGCTTTTCTCCGATGGAAACTTTGGGGTCTCTTTATAGTTCTTTGTGTGGGTTGAGTATTATGAATATGAATTTGCTTTGGTGTTATTCTAGTACGAACTCAAGGATAGATCGAACGGAAAAAAATAGCTTTGTGTTATTTTAGTACGAACTCTTGAATAGATTGAACGGAAAGAATAGCTTTGAGGTAGTTTCGTGCCCTACAAGCAATTCCTATCTTTTATTCTCCGCTAATAGGAACTCGGGAGTGATTCTTTATTGCACTTTGAGGGATAATCATATGATCCAACTATGTTAGCATTGTTGAGAGGTTGCACTAGTGAAAGTACGGACCCTAGGCCTCATTTTTAAGCATTACAACACCTTTTTTGCCCGTTTACTATTTGCTACCTTGCTGTTTTTATTTATTCAGATTATAAAAATATATTTCTACCATCAATATTACACTTGTATCACCATCTCTTCGCCGAACTAGTGCACCTATACAATGTTGGGAATCGTAGCATAATTTAAAATTTTCCTACGCTCACCAAGATGCATCTATGGAGTCTACTAGCAATGAGGGGAAAGGAGTGCATCTACATACCCTTGTAGATCGCGAGCGGAAGCGTTCCAATGAACGTGGATGACGGAGTCGTACTCGCCGTGATCCAAATCACCGATGACCGAGTGCCGAAGGACGGCACCTCCGCGTTCAACACACGTACGGTGCAGCGACGTCTCCTCCTTCTTGATCCATCAAGGGGGCAGGAGAGGTTGATGGAGATCCAGCAGCACGACGGCGTGGTGGTGGATGTAGCGGTTCTCCGGCAGGGCTTCGCCGAGCTTCTGCGAGAGAGAGAGGTGTTGCAGGGGAGGAGGGAGGCGCCCAAGGCTGTAGGTTGCTGCCCTCCCTCCCCCCCTTTATATAGGCCCCCTGGGGGGCGCCGGCCCAGGGAGATGGGATCACCAGGGGGGCGGCGGCCAAAGGGGGGGAAGGGTTGCCTTGCCCCCCAAGGCAAGGGGGAAGCTCCCCCCCTAGGGTTCCCAACCCTAGGCGCATGGGGGGAGGCCCAAGGGGGCGCCCCAGCCCACTAAGGGCTGGTTCCCTTCCACTTTCAGCCCACGGGGCCCTCCGGGATAGGTGGCCCCACCCGGTGGACCCCCGGGACCCTTCCGGTGGTCCCGGTACAATACCGGTAACCCCCGAAACTTTCCCGGTGGCCGAAACTTGACTTCCTATATATAATTCTTCACCTCCGGACCATTCCGGAACCTCTCGTGACGTCCGGGATCTCAACCGGGACTCCGAACAACTTTCGGGTTTCCACATACACATATCTCTACAACCCTAGCGTCACCGAACCTTAAGTGTGTAGACCCTACGGGTTCGGGAGACATGCAGACATGACCGAGACGCCTCTCCGGTCAATAACCAACAGCGGGATCTGGATACCCATGTTGGCTCCCACATGTTCCACGATGATCTCATCGGATGAACCACGGTGTCGAGGATTCAATCAATCCCGTATGCAATTCCCTTTGTCAATCGGTATGTTACTTGCCCGAGATTCGATCGTCGGTATCCCAATACCTTGTTCAATCTCGTTACCGGCAAGTCTCTTTACTCGTACCGCAATGCATGATCCCGTGACTAACGCCTTAGTCACACTGAGCTCATTATGATGATGCATTGCCGAGTGGGCCCAGAGATACCTCTCCGTCACACGGAGTGACAAATCCCAGTCTCGATCCGTGCCAACCCAACAGACACTTTCGGAGATAACCGTAGTGCACCTTTATAGTCACCCAGTTACGTTGTGACGTTTGGCACACCCAAAGCACTCCTACGGTATCCGGGAGTTGCACGATCTCATGGTCTAAGGAAAAGATACTTGACATTGGAAAAGCTCTAGCAAACGAAACTACACGATCTTTTATGCTATGCTTAGGATTGGGTCTTGTCCATCACATCATTCTCCTAATGATGTGATCCCGTTATCAATGACATCCAATGTCCATAGTCAGGAAACCATGACTATCTGTTGATCAATGAGCTAGTCAACTAGAGGCTTACTAGGGACACGTTGTGGTCTATGCATTCACACATGTATTACGATTTCCGAACAATACAATTATAGCATGAATAATAGACGATTATCATGAACAAAGAAATATAATAATAACCATTTATTATTGCCTCTAGGGCATATTTCCAACAGTCTCCCACTTGCACTAGAGTCAATAATCTAGTTACATTGATGAATCGAACACCCATTGCGTCCTGGTGTTGATCATGTTTTGCCCTAGAGAGAGGTTTAGTCAACGGATCTGCTACATTCAGGTCCGTATGTACTTTACAAATATCTATGTCTCCATTTTGAACACTTTCACGAATGGAGTTGAAGCGACGCTTGATATGCCTGGTCTTCCTGTGAAACCTGGGCTCCTTCGCAAGGGCAATAGCTCCAGTGTTGTCACAGAAGAGAGTCATCGGGCCCGACGCATTGGGAATCACCCCTAGGTCGGTAATGAACTCCTTCATCCAGACTGCTTCCTGTGCTGCCTCCGAGGCTGCCATGTACTCCGCTTCACATGTAGATCCCGCCATGATGCTTTGCTTGCAACTGCACCAGCTTACTGCTCCTCCATTCAAAATATACACGTATCCGGTTTGTGACTTCGAGTCATCCAGATCTGTGTCGAAGCTAGCGTCGACGTAACCCTTTACGACGAGCTCTTCGTCACCTCCATAAACGAGAAACATATCCTTAGTCCTTTTCAGGTACTTCAGGATATTCTTGACCGCTGTCCAGTGTTCCATGCCGGGATTACTTTGGTACCTTCCTACCAAACTTACAGCAAGGTTTACATCAGGTCTGGTACACAGCATGGCATACATAATAGACCCTATGGCCGAGGCATAGGGGATGACACTCATCTTTTCTCTATCTTCTGCCGTGGTCGGGCATTGAGCCGTGCTCAATTGCACACCTTGCAATACAGGCAAGAACCCCTTCTTGGACTGATCCATATTGAACTTCTTCAATATCTTGTCAAGGTATGTACTCTGTGAAAGACCAATGAGGCGTCTTGATCTATCTCTATAGATCTTGACACCTAATATATAAGCAGCTTCTCCAAGGTCCTTCATTGAAAAACACTTATTCAAATAGGCCTTTATACTTTCCAAGAATTCTATATCATTTCCCATCAATAGTATGTCATCCACATATAATATGAGAAATGCTACAGAGCTCCCACTCACTTTCTTGTAAACACAGGCTTCTCCATAAGTCTGTGTAAACCCAAACGCTTTGATCATCTCATCAAAGCGAATGTTCCAACTCCGAGATGCTTGCACCAGCCCATAGATTGAGCGCTGGAGCTTGCATACTTTGTTAGCATTCTTAGGATCGACAAAACCTTCCGGCTGCATCATATACAACTCTTCCTTAAGGAAGCCGTTAAGGAATGCCGTTTTGACGTCCATCTGCCATATCTCATAATCATAGTATGCGGATGCTAACATGTCGGACGGACTTCAGCTTCGCTAGTGAGAAAGTCTCATCGTAGCAACCCCTTGAACTTGTCGATAACCTTAGCGACAAGTCGAGCTTTGTAGATGGTCACATTACATCCGCGTCCGTCTTCTTCTTAAAATCCATTTGTTTTCTATGGCTCGCGCTCATCGGGCAAGTCAGTCAAAGTCCATACTTTGTTTCATACATGGATTCTATCTCGGATTTCTGGCTTCTAGCCATTTGTCGGAATCCGGGCCCCGCCATCGCTTCTTCATAGTTCGAAGGTTCACCGTTGTCTAACAACATGATTTCCAGGAAAGGGTTGCCGTAACCCCCCACAATCTGGTGCGGAACGTGTCTTGTGGACCTATGAAGTTCAGCAACTTGATCCGAAGCTTCATGATCATCAGCATTAACTTCCTCCCCAGTCGGTGTAGCACCACAGGAACATTTTCCCGCGCTGCACTACTTTCCGGTTCGGAAGGGGGTGACTATCACCTCATCAAGTTCCACTTTCCTCCCACTCAATTCTTCGAGAGAAACTCCTTCTCTAGAAAAGGACCCGTTCTTGGCAACGAAGATCTTGCCCTCGGATCTGAGGTAGAAGGTATACCCAATAGTTTCCTTAGGGTAATCCTATGAAGATGCATTTTTCCGACTTGGGTTCGAGCTTTTCAGGTTGAAGTTTCTTGACATAAGCATCGGCATCCCCAAACTTTTAGAAAACGACATCTTAGGTTTCTTCCCAAACCATAATTCATACGGTGTCGTCTCACGGATTTCGACGGAGCCCTATTTAAAGTGAATGCGGCAGTCTCTAAAGCATAGCCCGAAAATGAGAGCGGTAAACTCGGTAAGAGACATCATAGATCGCACCATATCCAATAGAGTGCGATTACGACATTCGGACACACCGTTTCTCTGAGGTGTTCCAGGCGGCGTGAGTTGTGAAACTATTCCACATTTCCTTAAGTGTGTGCCAAATTCGTGACTTAAATATTCTCCACCACGATCTGATCGTAAGAATTTATTTTCCTGTCACGTTGATTCTCAACTTCACTCTGAAATTCCTTGAACTTTTCAAAGGTTTCCGGACTTGTGTTTCATTAGGTAGACATACACATATCTACTTAAATCATCAGTGAGAGTGAGAACATAACAATATCCTCCGCGAGCCTCAACACTCATTGGACCACACACATCGGTATGTATGATTTCAATAATTTGGTTGCTCGCTCCATTGTTCCGGAGAACGGAGTCTTGGTCATCTTACCCATGAGGCAATGGTTCGCACGTGTCAAATGATTCATAATCAAGGACTCCAAAAGTCCCATCTGCATGGAGCTTCTTCATGCGCTTGACACCAATGTGACCAAGGCGGCAGTGCCACAAGTATGTGGGACTATCGTTATCAACTTTACATCTTTTGGTATTCACACTATGAACATGTGTAACATCACGTTCGAGATTCATCAAAAATCAACCATTGACCAGCGGGGCATGACATAAAACATATCTCTCAAATAAATAGAACAACCATTATTCTCGGATTTAAATGAGTAGCCATCTCGAATTAAACGAGGATCCAGATACAAATGTTCATGCTCAAAGCTGGCACTAAATAACAATTATTGAGGTTTAAAACTAATCCCATAGGTAGATGCAGAGGTAGCGTGCCGACGGCGATCACATCGACCTTGGAACCATTCCCGACGCGCATCGTCACCTCGTCCTTCGCCAGTCTCCGTTTAATTCCGTATTCCTGTTTTGAATTACAAATTGAGCAACCGCACCAGTATCAAATACCCAGGAGCTACTACGAGTACTGGTAAGGTACACATCAATTACATGTATATCACATATAACCCTTTGGTGTTGCTGGCCTTCTTGTCCGCTAAGTATTTTGGGGCAGTTCCGCTTCCAAGTGACCACTTCCCTTGCAATAAAAGCACTCAGTTTCACGCTTGGGTCCATTCTTTGACATCTTCCAGTAACTGGTTTACCAGGCGCGGCAACTCCCTTGCCGTCCTTCTTGAAGTTCTTCTTACCCTTGCCCTTCTTGAACTTAGTGGTTTTATTCACCATCAACACTTGATGTCTTTTCTGATTTCCACCTCTGCTGATTTCAGCATTCGAATATACCTCAGGAATGGTCTTTTCCATCCCCTGCATATTGAGTCATCACAAAAGCTCTTGAAGCTTGGTGGAAGCGACTGAAGGATTCTGTCAATGACCGCGTCATCCGGGAGATAAACTCCCAGCTGAGTCAAGCGGTTGTGCAACCCAGACATTCTGAGTATGTGCTCACTTACAGAACTATTTCCTCCATTTTACAGCTAAGAACTTGTCGGAGACTCCATATCTCTCGACCCGGGCATGAGCTTGGAAAACCAATTTTCAGCTCCTCGAACATCTCATATGCTCCATGTTTCTCAAAATGCTTTTGGAGACCCGGTTCTAAGCTGTAAAGCATGCCGCACTGAATGAGGGAGTAATCATCAGCACGCTGCTGCCAAGCGTTCATAACGTCTTGGTTCTCAGGGATTGGTGCTTCACCTAGCGGTGCTTCTAAGACATAATCTTTCTTGGCTACTATGAGGATGATCCTCAGGTTCCGGACCCCAGCCCGTATAGTTGCTGCCATCATCTTTCAGCTTGGTTTCTCTAGGAACGCGTTGAAATTGAGGACAACGTTGGCCATTTGATCTACAAGACATAGTGTAAAGATTTTAGACTAAGTTCATGATATTAATTATCTAATCAAATTATTTAGTGAAACTCCCACTCAGATAAGACATCCCTCTAGTCATCTAAGTGAAACATATCCGAGTTTAACTAGGCCGTGTCCGATCATCACGCGAGACGGACTAGTCAGATCGGTGAACATCTCCATGTTGATCGTATCTTCTATACGACTCATGCTCGACCTTTCGGTCCTCCGTGTTCCGAGGCCATGCCTGTACATGCTAGGCTCGTCAAGTCAACCTAAGTGTATTGCGTGTGTTCCGAGGCCATGTCTGTACATGCTAGGCTCGTCATACCCGTTGTATTCGAACGTTAGAATCTATCACACCCGATCACACGTGGTGCTTCGAAACAACGAACCTTCGCAACGGTGCAACAGTTAGGGTGAACACTTTCTTGAAATTATTATAAGGGATCATCTTACTTACTACCGTCGTTCTAAGCAAATAAGATGCAAAAACATGATAAACATCACATGCAATCAAATAGTGACATGATATGGCCAATATCATCATGCTCCTTTGATCTCCATCTTCGGGGCACCATGATCATCTTCGTCCACGGCATGACACACATGATCTCCATCATTGTGTCTTCATGAAGTCGTCACGCCAACGATTACTTCTACTTGTATGGCTAACGCGTTAGCAACAAAGTAAGTAAATTACATGGCATTATTCAATGACACGCAGGTCATGCAAAATAATAAAGACAACTCCTATGGCTCCTGCCGGTTGTCATACTCATCGACATGCAAGTCGTGATTCCTATTACAAGAATATGATCATCTCATACATCACATATATCATTCATCACATCTTCTGGCCATATCACATCACATAGCACTTGCTGCCAAAACAAGTTAGACGTCCTCTAATTGTTGTTGCAAGTTTTACGTGGTTTGTAGGTTTCTAGCAAGAACGTTTCTTACCTACGTATGACCACAACGTGATTTGCCAATTTCTATTTACCCTTCATAAGGACCCTTTTCATCGAATCCGTTCCGACTAAAGTAGGAGAGACAGACACCCGCTAGCCACCTTATGCAACTAGTGCATGTCAGTCGGTGGAAACCTGTCTCACGTAAGCGTACGTGTAAGGTCGGTCCGGCCGCTTCATCCTACAATGCCGCCGAAACAAGAAACGACTAGTAGCGGCAAGAAGAATGGCAAACTCAACGCCCACAACTGCTTTGTGTTCTACTCGTGCATCAGTAACTACGCATAGGCCTGGCTCATGATGCCACTGTTGGTAATAGTAGCATAATTTTAAAATTTTCCTACGCTCACCAAGATGCATCTATGGAGTCTACTAGCAACGAGGGGAAAGGAGTGCATCTACATACCCTTGTAGATTGCGAGCGGAAGCGTTCCAATTAACGTGGATGACGGAGTCGTACTCGTCGTGATCCAAATCACCCGATGACCGAGTGCCGAACGGATGGCACCTCCGCGTTCAACACACGTACGGTGCACGACGTCTCCTCCTTCTTGATCCAGCAAGGGGGAAGGAGAGGTTGATGGAGATCCAGCAACACGACGGCGTGTGGTGGATGTAGCGGTTCTCCGCAGGGCTTCGCCGAGCTTCTGCGAGAGAGAGAGAGAGAGGTGTGCAGGGGAGGAGGGAGGCGCCCAAGGCTGTAGGTTGCTGCCCTCCCCCCCCTTATATAGGCCCCTGGGGGGGCGCCGGCCCAGGGAGATGGGATCTCCAGGGGGCGGCGGCCAAAGGGGGGGAAGGGGTTGCCTTGCCCCCAAGGCAAGGGGAAAGCTCCCCCCTAGGGTTCCCAACCCTAGGGCGCATGGGGGGAGGCCCAAGGGGGGCGCCCCAGCCCACTAAGGGCTGGTTCCCTTCCACTTTCAGCCATGGGGCCCTCCGGGATAGGTGCCCCACCCGGTGGACCCCCGAGACCCTTCCGGTGGTCCCGGTACAATACCGGTAACCCCCGAAACTTTCCCGGTGGCCGAAACTTCACTTCCTATATATAATTCTTCACCTCCGAACCATTCCGGAACCACTCGTGACGTCCGGGATCTCATCCGGGACTCCGAACAACTTTCGGGTTTCCGCATACACATATCTCTACACCCTAGCGTCACTGAACCTTAAGTGTCGTAGACCCTACGGGTTCGGGAGACATGCAGACATGACCGAGACGCCTCTCCGGTCAATAACCAACAGCGGGATCTGGATACCCATGTTGGCTCCCACATGTTCCACGATGATCTCATCGGATGAACCACGGTGTCGAGGATTCAATCAATCCCGTATGCAATTCCCTTTGTCAATCGGTATGTTACTTGCCCGAGATTCGATCATCGGTATCCCAATACCTTGTTCAATCTCGTTACCGGCAAGTCTCTTTACTCGTACCGCAATGCATGATCCCGTGACTAACGCCTTAGTCACATTGAGCTCATTATGATGATGCATTGCCGAGTGGGCCCAGAGATACCTCTCCGTCACACGGAGTGAAAATCCCAGTCTCGATCCGTGCCAACCAACAGACACTTTCGGAGATACCCGTAGTGCACCTTTATAGTCACCCAGTTACGTTGTGACGTTTGGCACACCCAAAGCACTCCTACGGTATCCGGGAGTTGCACGATCTCATGGTCTAAGGAAAAGATACTTGACATTGGAAAAGCTCTAGCAAACGAAATTACACGATCTTTTATGCTATGCTTAGGATTGGGTCTTGTCCATCACATCATTCTCCTAATGATGTGATCCGTTGTCAATGACATCCAATGTCCATAGTCAGGAAACCATGACTATCTGTTGATCAACGAGCTAGTCACTAGAGGCTTACTAGGGACACGTTGTGGTCTATGCATTCAACATGTATTACGATTTCTGGACAATAGAATTATAGCATGAATAATAGACGATTATCATGAACAAAGAAATATAATAATAACCATTGTTTATTGCCTCTAGGGCATATTTCCAACATACAATTTGCCATTGTATTGGGTGTGTTGGGGACACAAGAGATTTCTTGTATTTGGTTGCAGGGTTTTTTGAGAGAGACCATCTTCATCCTACACCCTCCCACGGATTGATAAACCTTAGGTCATCCACTTGAGGGAAAATTGCTACTGTCCTACAAACTCTACGCTTGGAGGCCCAACACGCGTCTACAATAATAAAGTTGCGTAGTAGACATCAAGGCCCTTTGCTCAGAGAAGCATCGACCGATTTTTTTTATTTCCACACCTTCTCACAGCTTTGTATTGGTTAAAGTATGGTGAATCATTGAGATGCATAAACATGCTGAACTTTTGTTCTTCTGAATGTTAGTATGCATACCGTATCTTCTGAGCTTAGTTTAATGTGAATGTTGACTAGCCTGTGAACCTTCACAATCTAGTAAGTATATTGTAGGCCTGTTATTTGACACCTCACTTTGCCGCGCTACGTGACCAGTGTGAGTGTCTGCATCCAGTACCACATCCTCTAATTTTCTGGATGCCAAGTTGAAAAAGGTTACCGATGAGTAGCCATAAGCTGGAGGCGTCTCTTTTTTTATTTCGAATCGGCAATAAGCTGGAGAGTGTCTCGGGCTGCCTCTAGCACAAGGCCCTCCAGTACGAACATGGGCAGCCGACTGGGCCGATACAAAAGCCTATCTATCTTAAATCCCATTTGTTTTTGTTTTTTGTGAGGAGAAGCCCATATTTCTGGAAGAGGGGGCGATCCCAGAAAAACCCTCCTTCCTCCTTGCTTCCACTTATACTGCAGCTCGCTCTCCCGCTTCCGTCTCCCCCCCCAATTCCCCCGCTCCCGTCTCCCCCAATTCCCCCCCCCCCCCCCGCTCCCCATCTTCCTCACTCGTCCAAAAAACCCGCTCACCTTCTTCCTCACTCGTACAGAAAATGCCTGCTCCTCTTCTTCCACTCCTACAGAAAACCCCAGCCCTCCTTCTTCCCACTCGCACTGCCACTAGGCTCGTCTCTGGCTACTCTGCTGTAACCCGTGAGCTCGCTGTGACGCCCAAAAGGAAAATGGAGTCGGCTGGCCTCGGCGCCAATGAGGCTCCCGCCAGCGGCGACGCCGGTTGTAGATCCCGCACCCGACAGTGCGGGGAGAAGCGGCGAGCCCCCGCCCCCCACCCGGATCTGAGGAACCGGTAGAATCTCCAGTGGACCGCATCAGCGATCTCCCGGATGTCATCCTTGAGGAGATCATCTCGCTTCTCCCCACCAAGGATTGCCGCCGCACACAAGTCCTCTCAACTTGGTGGCGCCCTCTATGGTGCACCGCGCCCCTCAATCTCGACTGTCGTCAGATATCTATCCTTCCTGAATTTGATCTCCTTAGAGCCATCATCTCCTCTCACCAGAAGGGCCCCGTTCAACGCCTCTACATCCCGATACGCTACCTGTTGTCCATACCCGGCACGGTGGACGCTTAGCTGACATCCCCTGCATTCGGAAAACTCCAGGAGTTTGAGTTCTACCATTACCACGAAAGTTTCATACCACGAACACACCAAGAATTCGTGCCCACACCACCGTTGTCCATCTCGCAGTTATCCTCCTCTCTCCACACCACCACCTTCGCCCGGTGCCATCTACCAGACAGTCTGGTACAAATGCTTCGACTCCCACTGCTAGAAAACTTTCGCTTGTGCTGGTTTATCTGTCGGAGGCCTCACTGCATAGCATCATCCACTCCAGTTGCCCTGCCCTGGAGAGCTTGCTGATTGTTTTGGGAATAGAAATCCCTATCAGTTGTCTCCAAATAAAGTCACCTCACCTTAAAAGCATTGGAATTTGTTTTGAAGGACAGCAGCTCATCATCGAAGATGCCCCTTCACTTGAAAGGTTGATCCTTGGTGATTGTTATAAACCTTCGCATATAACTGTCGTCTCTGCGCCCAAACTGGAGACCTTGGGTCTAATTAGTGCTCCGTTTGATGATCACAACAAGTTGGTGTTTCGCTCCTCACTTTTTCAGGTACCGTATATTATCATCTACACATTTGTAATCATAAGTGATACGTCTCCAACGTATCTATAATTTTTTATTGCTTCATGCTATATTATATTCTGTTTTGGATGATAAATGGGCTTTGTTATACACTTTCATATTATTTTTGGGACTAACCTATTAACCGGAGGCCCAGCCCAAATTGCTGTTTTCTGCCTATTTCAGAGTTTCGCAGAAAAAGAATATCAAACGGAGTCCAAACGGAATGAAACCTTCGGGAACGTGATTTTCGGAACAAACGTGATCCAGAGGACTTGGAGTCTACGTCAAGAAATCAACCAGGAGAGCACGAGGCAGGGGGCGCGCCTACCCCGCTGGGCGCGCCCTCCACCCTCGTGGGGCCCACGTTGCTCCACCGATGTACTTCTTCCTCCTATATATACCTACGTACCCCCAAACCAACAGAAGCATCCATGAAAACCTAATTCCACCGCCGCAACCTTCTGTACCCGTGAGATCCCATCTTGGGGCCTTTTCTGGCGTCCTGCCGGAGGGGGCATTGATCATGGAGGGCTTCTACATCAACACCATAGCCTCTCCGATTATGTGTGAGTAGTTTACCTCAGACCTTCGGGTCCATAGTTATTAGCTAGATGGCTTCTTCTCTCTCTTTGGATCTCAATACAAAGTTCTCCATGATTCCCGTGGAGATCTATTCGATGTAATCTTCTTTTGCGGTGTGTTTGTTGAGACCGATGAATTGTGGGTTTATGATCAAGTTTATCTATGAACAATATTTGAATCTCCTCTGAATTCTTTTATGTATGATTGGTTATCTTTGCAAGTCTCTTTGAATTATCAGTTTGGTTTGGCCTACTAGATTGATCTTTCTTGCAATGGAGAAGTGCTTAGCTTTGGGTTCAATCTTGCGGTGTCCTTTCCGAGTGACAGCAGGGGCAGCAAGGCACGTATTGTGTTGTTGCCATCGAGGATAACAAGATGGGTTTTATATCATATTGCATGAGTTTATCCCTCTACATCATGTCATCTTACCTAAAGCGTTACTCTGTTCTTTTGAACTTAATACTCCAGATGCATGATGGATAGCGGTCGATGTGTGGAGTAATAGTAGTAGATGCAGCCAGGAGTGGTCTACTTGTCACGGACGTGATGCCTATATACATGATCATACCTAGATATTCTCATAACTATGCTCAATTCTATCAATTGCTCAACAGTAATTTGTTCACCCACCGTAATACTTATGCTCTTGAGAGAAGCCACTAGTGAAACCTATGGCCCCCGGGTCTATTTTCCATCATATTAATCTTCCAACACTTAGCTATTTTTATTGCCTTTTATTTTACTTTGCATCTTTATTATAAAAATACCAAAAATATTATCTTATCATATCTATCAGATCTCACTTCCGTAAGTAACCGTGAAGGGATTGACAACCCCTTTATTGAGTTGGTTGCGAGGTTTTTATCTGTTTGTGTAGGTGCGAGGGACTCGTGCGTGGCCTCCTACTGGATTGATACCTTGGTTCTCAAAAATTGAGGGAAATACTTACGCTACTTTACTGCATCACCGTTTCCTCTTCAAGGGAAAACCAACGCAGTGCTCAAGAGGTAGCAAGAAGGATTTCTGGCGCCGTTGCCGGGGACTCTACGCACAAGTCAAGACATACCAAGTACCCATCACAAACTCATCTCCCTCGCATTACATTATTTGCCATTTGCCTCTCGTTTTCCTCTCCCCCACTTCACCCTTTCCATTTTATTCGCCTTCTTCTCGTATGCCTTTTTGTTTATGTTTCCACGTGCCTTCTATTTGCTTGCATCTTTGCTTGCTAGAAATCTATTGATATGAATCCACTTAAACTGTTCTACTTGGATCATCTTCGATCCTTATGCGCTCGTGCTAAAACCCCAACTAGCCTAGTTGATGGGAAATCTTTAGATGAGCATGCTCATTTTGTGCGTCACCGTTTGTCTGAAAAGGGGAGACTCTTATGGAATCAAATAAAGAAATTGTTGCGTTATGCTTGGAATCTTTGCGAAATTTGTGATATTACTTGTTGTTCTAAGAACCCTAAAAAACACCTCCCCTACCTATGTGAGTTTAATGAAAATGAAATCTTATCTTCTTATGCAAAGGGTGTTTATAGCTACTATGATATTGAACAAATTGAAGAATTTGTTGCTTTTAAGGGTTCTTTTGAAGTTGCTTCTTTGATTGAAAAGTATGATACTACTCTTTATGAATCTGAAAATCTTGACATACTTGAATATTGCTATGAAAACTATGCTCATAATGTCTATGTCAAAGAATTTATTGAAAGAATGACCATTGCTTCTAAAGAAAATAATGATATGCATGAATCTGTAGATAATTATGATTCCGATGATTTGATTGAAATATCCCTTGATGAACATGATGCTTCTTGTGTCCATGATGCCAATATTAATGAAGATGAATTTGCTATAGTTCCTTACGTTAAACATGAGATCGTTGCTATTGCACCCATACTTCGTAGTTCCTTCGATGAAAAGCGTGATTGCAATAATTTTACTATAAATTTTCTTAATGTCAATTGTGCTAATAATAGGCAAAACCCTAAGCTTGGGGATGCTAGTTTTGCTATGTCCTCTATTTGTTGCAATGATCATGATTGGGGTGATTCTTCTTATGATCTTGAAAATTTATTTAAGCCCCATGATGAATATGAGATTGATAATAGTGTTTGAAATATTATTGAAAGTGGGTTTGGAAGAGTGTCAACCTTAGACCCCACATATTTGGAGTATGTTCAATCTTATGATATTTTTGATAAATGTGGGTTTGGAGAGGTCATGACTTTAGTTAATGATATTCCCACTATTTTGGAAGAGTGTCAACTTTGCATGCATGTGGATCATGTAGAAAAAAAATTATGTGATAGATATATTGTTGAATTTGAATATGATCCCACATGTAATTATTATGAGAGAGAAAAGTATGGTTGGAGAAATTTTCATGTTACTAAATTACCTCTCGTTATGTTGAGATTGCTATTGTTTCTTTCCGCTTCCTTGCATATGCTAGTTTTTGCTTGCTTTGATAATTTGTTTGCTTATAAGATGCCTATGCATAGGAAGTATGTTAGACTTAGATGTGTTTTTCACATGCTTTATGATGCTCTCTTTGTGCTTCAATTCTTGTCTTCCATGTGAGCAACATCGAAATTATCAATGCCTAGCTAGGGGCGTTAAACGATAGCGCTTGTTGGGAGGCAACCCAATTTTATTTTTAGTTTTTTGCTTTTTGCTTCTGTTTAGGAATAAATCTTTGATCTAGCCTCTGGTTAGCTTTTTTTATGTTTTAATTAGTGTTTGTGCCAAGTTAAACCTATAGGATCTTCTTGACGATAGTTATTTGATCTTGCTGAAAATTCCAGAAACTTTCTGTTCACAAAAACAATTGTTAAAAATCACCAGAACGTGATAAAATACTGATTCCAATTTCTGCTGATCAATAAACAAATTTTCTAGGTCGTCCTATTTTGGTAGATTTTTTTGAGTTCCAGAAATTTGCGTTAGTTACAGATTACTACAGACTGTTCTGTTTTTGACAGATTCTGTTTTTCGTGTGTTGTTTGCTTATTTTGATGGATCTATGGCTAGTAAAATAGTTTATAAACCATAGAGAAGTTGGAATACAGTAGGTTTAACACCAATATAAATAAAGAATGAGTTCATTGCAGTACCTTGAAGTGGTGTTCTGTTTTCTTTCGCTAACGGAGCTCACGAGATTTTCTGCTAAGTTTTGTGTTGTGAAGTTTTCAAGTTTTGGGTAAAAGATTTGATGGATTACGGAACAAGGAGTGGCAAGAGCCTAAGCTTGGGGATTCCCATGGCACCCCAAGATAATCTAAGGACACCAAAAAGCCAAAGCTTGGGGATGCCCCGGAAGGCGTCCCCTCTTTCGTCTACTTCCATCGGTAACTTTACTTGGAGCTATATTTTTATCCACCACATGATATGTGTTTTGCTTGGAGCGTCTTGTATGATTTGAGTCTTTTCTTTTTAGTTTACCACAATCATCTTTTCTGTACATACCTTTTGAGAGAGACACACATGATTCGGAATTTATTAGAATACTCTATGCGCTTCGCTTATATCTTTTGAGCTATATAGTTTTTGCTCTAGTGCTTCACTTATATCTTTTAGAGCACGGCGGTGGTTTTGAGAGTCTTAAACAGCATGGTAAATTGCTTAAATTGGGAAATTAATCCTAATGTGTTAGGTATTCAAGACTAGTAAAAAACTTTCTTATGAGTGTGTTGAATTCTAAGAGAAGTTTGATGCTTGATGATTGTTTTGAGATATGGAGGTAGTGATATTAAAGTTGTGCTAGTTGAGTAGTTGTGGAATTGAGAAATACTTGTGTTGAAGTTTGCAAGTCCCGTAGCATGCACGTATGGTAAACGTTATGTAACAAATTTGAAACATGAGGTGTTCTTTGATTGTCTTCCTTATGAGTGGCGGTCGGGGACGAGCGATGGTCTTTTCCTACCAATCTATCCCCCTAGGAGCATGCGCGTAGTGCTTGGTTTTTGATGATGTAGATTTTTGCAATAAGTATGTGAGTTCTTTATGACTAATGTTGAGTCCATGGATTATATGCTCTCTTACCCTTCCATCATTGCTAGCCTCTTCGGTACCGTGCATTGCCCTTTCTCACATTGAGAGTTGGTGCAAACTTCGCCGGTGCATCCAAACCCCGTGATATGATATGCTCTGTCACACACAAACCTCCTTATATCTTCCTCAAAACAGCCACCGTACCTACATATTATGGCATTTCCATAGCCATTCTGAGATATATTGCCATGCAACTTTCCACCGTTTCGTTTATCATGACACGTTCATCATTGTCATATTGCTTTGCATGATCATGTAGTTGACATCGTATTTGTGGCAAAGCCACCGTTCATAATTTTTCATACATGTCACTCTTTCTTCATTGCCTATCCCGGTATACTGCCGGAGGCATTCATATAGAGTCATACCTTGTTCTAGTATCGAGTTGTAATCATTCAGTTGTAGATGAATAGAAGTGTGATGATCATCATTCATAGAGCATTGTCCCAATAAAAAAAGAGAGAAAGGCCAAATAAAAAAACGAAGGCCCAAAAAAAAGGAAAAGAAAAAAGAAAATAAAAAGGGACAATGCTACTATCCTTTTTTTTCCACACTTGTGCTTCAAAGTAGCACCATGATCTTCATAGTAGAGAGTCTTTTGTTTTTTCACTTTCATATACTAGTGGGAATTTTTATTATAGAACTTGGCTTGTATATTCCAACAATGGGCTTCCTCAAATGCCCTAGGTCTTCGTGAGCAAGCAAGTTGGATGCACACCCACTTAGTTTCTTTTGTTGAGCTTTCATGCATTTATAGCTCTAGTGCATCCGTTGCATGGCAATCCCTACTCCTTGCATTAACATCAATCGATGGGCATCTCCATAGCCCGTTGATTAGCCGCGTTGATGTGAAACTTTCTCCTTTTTTGTCTTCTCCACATAACCCCCATCATTATATTCTATTCCACCCATAGTGCTATATCCATGGCTCACGCTCATGTATTGCGTGAAGGTTGAAAAGGTTTGAGATTACTAAAGTATGAAACAATTGCTTGGCTTGTAATCGGGGTTGTGCATGATGAGAGCATTCTTGTGTGACGAAAATGGAGCATGACTAAACTATATGATTTTGTAGGGATGAACTTTCTTTGGCCATGTTATTTTGAGAAGACATAATTGCTTAGTTAGTATGCTTGAAGTATTATTGCTTTTATGTCAATATTAAACTTTTATCTTGAATCTTTCGGATCTGAATATTCATACCACAATTAAGTGGGGTACATAAAGAAATTATGCCAAGTAGAATTCCGCATCAAAAATTCTGTTTTTATCATTTACCTACTCGAGGACGAGCAGGAATTAAGCTTGGGGATGCTTGATACGTCTCCAACGTATCTATAATTTTTTATTGCTTCATGCTATATTATATTCTGTTATGGAGATTAATGGGCTTTGTTATACACTTTTATATTATTTTTGGGACTAACCTATCAACTGGAGGCCCAACCCAAATTGCTGTTTTTTTGCCTATTTCAGAGTTTCGCAGAAAAAGAATATCAAATGGAGTCCAAACGGAATGAAACCTTCGGGAACATGATTTTTGGAACAAACGTGATCCAAAGGACTTGGAGTCTACGTCAAGAAATCAACCAAGAGAGCACGAGGCAGGGGGCGCGCCCTCCACCCTCGTGGGGCCCACGTTGCTCCACCGATGTACTTCTTCCTCCTATATATACCTACGTACCCCCAAACCAACAGAAGCATCCACGAAAACCTAATTCCACCGCCGCAACCTTCTGTACCCGTGAGATCCCATCTTCGGGCCTTTTCCGGCGTCCTGCCGGAGGGGGCATTGATCACGGAGGGCTTCTAGATCAACACCATAGCCTCTCCGATGATGTGTGAGTAGTTTACCTCAGACCTTCAGGTCCATAGTTATTAGCTAGATGGCTTCTTCTCTCTCTTTGGATCTCAATACAAAGTTCTCCACGATTCTCGTGGAGATCTATTCGATGTAATCTTCTTTTGCGGTGTGTTTGTTGAGACCGATGAATTGTGGGTTTATGATCAAGTTTATCTATGAACAATATTTGAATCTCCTCTGAATTCTTTTATGTATGATTGGTTATCTTTGCAAGTCTCTTCGAATTATCAGTTTGGTTTGGCCTACTAGATTGATCTTTCTTGCAATGGGAGAAGTGCTTAGCTTCGGGTTCAATCTTGCGGTGTACCTTCCCAGTGACAGCAGGGGCAGCAAGGCACGTATTGTATTGTTTCCATCGAGGATAACAAGATGGGGTTTATATCATATTGCATGAGTTTATCCCTCTACATCATGTCATCTTACCTAAAGCGTTAGTGTATTCTTTTGAACTTAATACACTAGATGCATGATGGATAGCGGTCGATGTGTGGAGTAATAGTAGTAGATGCAGGCAGGAGTCGGTCTACTTGTCACGGACGTGATGCCTATATACATGATCATACCTAGATATTCTCATAACTATGCTCAATTCTATCAATTGCTCAACAGTAATTTGTTCACCCAGCATAATACTTATGCTCTTGAGAGAAGCCACTAGTGAAACCTATGGGCCCCGGGTCTATTTTCCATCATATTAATCTTCCAACACTTAGCTATTTTTATTGCCTTTTATTTTACTTTGCATATTTATTATAAAAATACCAAAAATATTATCTTATCATATCTATCAGATCTCATTTCCGTAAGTGACCGTGAAGGGATTGACAACCCCTTTATTGCATTGGTTGCGAGGTTTTTATTTGTTTGTGTAGGTGTGAGGGACTCGTGCGTGGCCTCCTACTGGATTGATACCTTGGTTCTCAAAAACTGAGGGAAATACTTACGCTACTTTACTGCATCACCCTTTCCTCTTCAAGGGAAAACCAACGCAGTGCTCATGAGGTAGCAATAAGCTGCACTTTTCATTTGTGCGCATAAGTTTTATATCATCTTCGAGTACACTTTTGGTACTAATATTATGTTATATGCTCAATGAAGAGTTCGTCCATGGATAGCCTATCAATGCTGCCGGATTCTGTCAAGATCTTATATATCGGAATGTTTAGTTATGATCTGAACATAATTATTTGCTTGGTGTGATGCTTTGGTCTCTGGAGAATTTATATATAAAGGTGATGATTTCATGCACATTGAAAGACCGTATATATTGTACTAGAATTAACCGTTCAGCTGTTGCTCTTTTGACATACTCTTTTTTCAGACCTTAACTGTTTTCAAATCTTCGTGTCTACTTAGTTACTGCAACCACATGGAGAAAAATGTATAACCAATTGGTGGCGTAATAAGCACTGGGATTTTCTCAGTTCTCATGACATTCGTTTTAAGGACAATAACGATGGAAGGATATGCATCCAACCAGGCAAACAGAAGCTTTGTCACATTCTTCCAGTTGAATGCGAGGTTACTATTGTCCATGAGGCTTAAGTTTTACCGCAAGATATTTCTCACGGACGGACACGTTGAACAGCAAAAAAAGAAGTTTCAGGTGGACAAATGGGCTTCTAAACGTGCTCGGCTTCTATTTACAACAAGTTGTAGTCATCCTGAAATAAAGTTTTTTGCACAGGATGTTGATTTTATGGATCAGGCCTATCCATTTGTTTGTGACTGCAAAAAAGAGTGGTTGGGTTAGATGTTACTGCCATGTTCAATCCGGGTTTTGTCTAAAAATTTGATGAACAATTAATCCTTGGGCTTTTTGTACCGTTTGTAAGCTTGAGTTGCATGTTGTTGCCCTTGTACTCCCCTCCACCTGCCACTACACTGCCGCATCTTCCACGACTGTTGTTCGTTCCCGTAGAGGCCTCGTCGTCGTTCTCCGCCTTGGTTCGCTGGCTGTGCCCGCCGTCGTCTAGCGTTGTCAACATGGTCAACAACCAAGAGGAATCAGGAGATGACTGTACGTGGAAAGGCTGACAGTAGGGACCCACCAGGGTCATTGCAATACGCAAGCAGGTGCCTCATTATTACAAGCCAAAAAATACTTCCTCCTAATTGTTTGACAACTAGGTCCCACGCCATTGTCAATGTAGTCAATAAACGAGAAAATTACACAACGAGCGGATAACACCAGGGACACAGTAGCTCGCCCAGTTGTTTTTTAGTTTCAGAGACGGAGCTCAGCTGCGCGTTGTGCGGGGGCTGTGGCCCGTCTAGCCCACGCTTACGCTTTTATTTAAGCACATGACGAGCCCAGTTGATATCTTTTTTCTTTTTGAAAATGGCTAGCCCAGTTCTTTTTTTGGAGAATACCAAAATCGAGGCCTACTTGCTTTTCTCAGCCCTGCTGGGCTGCAAATCTTTCAAGACAAGGAGGGATGTAAGTAGTAAGAAATGGGCTTCCCCAGAAATGGGCTATAAGTTGTAAGAAATGGGCTGTAAAATTTTAAACCAAAGCCAACCGGCAATTACATTAAAATATCATTTTTCTCTGGATTTCTCTACTCTCCACTCTTATAAAAACTAAAGCCAACTAGAAATTACATTAAAATATCGTTTTTTCTCCCACAAGATAAACTACTCATACAAATGCATATTCATGTTCCGTGCAACGCACGGGCATCCTGCTAGTTAAGATTTTAATTTCATTCATTTTTTGCGGAGAATTGTTTTTTGAATTTTATTTTGATATAATTTTTCTAAAATTATTTTTAATGTGACTCAAAATTTCATGATTAAAAGAGTTCGGACCGCGCCAAAATATGAAAATTTTCGTTGAATTTTTTAGCAGTGCCCAGAATATATGGTCTATAATGCTAATAAAAAGAATATGGGCTTCAAATATCCTTAAGAATTAGCAAATGGGCTGTAAATTATTGAAAATAATGGCTAATGGGCTATATGTTGTTTTCCACAGATTTGGAGGTTGACTTCTGGGCCTACTAGGTTCACGACGACGTTGTCCTAAAAAAATTGACGCGTACGCAAGGCTTTGTCAACTTAGTCAACACAGAGCAGTGACTGTTGGATGTCCATCCAACAGCCGCCGTGCTTCTTCAATCTCTTATCTTCCTACTCCAGCCGCCCAAACCAGCGCCGGTGGGACTGCCTGCTCCCTTCTCCCGTGGCCGGCTGTGCTGCCGCCAAGCCATCCCTCTACCCACCCGCACATCCTATTATTTTCCGGTGACGTCAGCGTCACCCCGCAGCCGGCCAGTCAGCGCTCATACTCCCCTCAGTGTGGGCATCCACTGCCGCGTCTTTGTAAGTGCATCTAGTGCCACCCCTAGTTGGTTTTGGAGTATTGACGACAAACCTGGTTGAGGGACTAATGTGTTTGTGAGAATTGCAGGATAACACAGGTAGTAGTCCCTCATTGATTCGGTTTACCTACTGGAGATGACCCCTAAAAATGTATGAAGACATTGAAGACGATGGTGGTATGTGAAGATATTCACATTGAAGACTATGACAAGAGAAGGCATTGCGTGAAGACTATGGAGCATGAAGACCTAGTTATTTCGTTGTTTCCTTTTCTTCTTTGTTGAGTCGTAGGAACCACCGTACTGTTAAGTGGGGTCCCAGCGAACAAAGTGAGAGTGACTGAAGTGATGCTCAACCAGAATCCTATGTCTTCGAGCGAAGACAATGAGAGCAAATCTTATCCAGAGCTGGATGAGTCAGCTTTACTTGTAGCCCAAGTAAAGTTGCCGCGTGTGTTTGAAATCTGACCGTTGGAACACGTGTCAGTTCCTTAGTGACCCAGGGTCATTTCAGACAAATCAGGTCGGGTTGCCTAGTGGCTATAAATAGGCCACCCCCTACACCATAAATTGGTGGCTGCTCAGAGTTAGTGCACGGCTTTTGTCGTTTGAGAGCAACCCACCTCTGAAGCTTTTGAGAGAGAGAAATCCTTGCGAGGACAAAGCCCAAACACCCAGAGCCAAAGAGTGTTAGGCATCACTGAAGTCTTTCTGTCCGCGTGACCTGAAGACTTGTTACACTTGAGGACTGTGAATCCTCCAGCCAGTTAGGCGTCATGTTCTGAGCATCCAAGAGTCATTGTGGATCGCCGGTGAACGAAGTCTGTGAACGTTTGGAAGTCTACCTTGAAGACTTACCAAAGTAATTGGGCGAGGACTGGGTGTCCTTATCTCAAGGGGAATAAGGTGAAGACGCGGTCTTCTGAGTTAAATCGCAGTCTCCCTAACCAGGCATACAGTTGTCACAGCAACTGGAACTGGTCCAACAAATCATGTGTCCTCAACAAGTGATTGGTTCTATCCTCTCCCTCTCTTTACTTACAGTTTGTCTTCGTGAAGTCATTGCATGCTTGCTCTACCTGTTTGACTTCACTGTGTGACTACTATCATTGTTTGGCTTCATACTATCTTCCATCCTTATCTTTACTACCTAGCTGCTATTAGTCTTCGTGCTGTCACTTCATTGAATACTTGACTATGGATTGCCTAGTGTAGTCTACCTTCCGCTGCATATCAATAGGATCATTTTTATTGTTTGTCTTCGAAACTATCATGTTTTGAAGACTTTCATAAAAATTGCCTATTCACCCCCCCCCCTCTAGTCGATAACTAGCACTTTCAATTGGTATCAGAGCAAGGTACTCCCTTGTTCTGTGTGATTCGGTTTAACCACCTGGAGGTTTAGCTATGTCGACTGCAGGGATAATCAAAGTCTCCGCTGCTTGCCCCGTCTTCGATGGAACTGAATATCCCTACTGGAAGAATAAGATGCGCATGCATCTTGAAGCCATTGATGTCGACCTCTGGTATGTCGTCAAGAATGGTGTTCCCAAGACTGGTGAAGGTGTCACCCCTGCTGGTGTCAAGAAGTTCATTCAACTGGATTCTACTACCAAGAATATCATCTGTGGTCATCTGACCAAAGGATAGTATGGCCATGTGAGTGCTCTGGAAACGTCGAAGTTAGTCTGGGACTGGCTCTCCAAGGTCAACGAAGGCGTCTCAACCCAGAGAGATCAAAGGATCAGTGTTCTTCGCAACCTCTTCAACCGCTTCAAGAGAAACGACAATGAGAATGTCCAGCTCACGTTTGATCGCCTCACTAACATCACAAATGAGCTTCGTGCTCTCGGCTCCACTGAGGTTACCAAGCATGAAATCGTCAAGACACTACTGAGATCACTTGACAGCTCGTTCGACACCCTTGCCCTCATGATACAAGAACGCCCTGACTTCAAGACACTCGATCCGTCTAATATACTTTAGAGGCTCAACACACATGAGTTCCAGCTATCTGAGAAAAGAGATATCTATGGTCCCAACTACGGCCGAACTCGTGCTTTGAAGGCAAAAGCTGTTTCCTCATCTGAAGAAGAATCTGAGTGCAGTTCTGATGATCCTGAAGACATTGGAAAGGAACTTGCTATGCTTGTGAAGAAGTTCCAAAAGTTCACTAAGAAGAAGGGCTTCAGAAAGTCTTCACGATCCAGCTCAATGTGACACCCCCGATTTGACCGTACACTAATCATGCACGCAAATGTGTACGATCAAGATCAGGGACTCACGGGAAGATATCACAACACAACTCTAAAACATAAATAAGTCATACAAGCATCATAATACAAGCCAGGGGCCTCGAGGGCTCGAATACAATTGCTCGATCATAGACGAGTCAGCGGAAGCAACAATATCTGAGTACAGACATAAGTTAAACAAGTTTGCCTTAAGAAGGCTAGCACAAAAGTAGCGACGATCGAAAAGGCAAGGCCTCCTGCCTGGGACCTCCTAACTACTCCTCGAAGCCGAACTCCATGTAGAATCATCCTCGGGATCTCTAGCTCCTGGACTCCAGCATCTGGTTGCGACAATCCGGTATAGAAAGGGGAAAAGAGGGAGAAAAGAAACCGTGAGTACTCATCCAAAGTACTCGCAAGCAAGGAGCTACACTACATATGCATGGGTATATGTGTAAAGGGGCATATCAGTGGACTAAACTGCAGAATGCCAGAATAAAAGGGGGATAGCTAGTCCTGTCGAAGACTACGCTTCTAGTCATCTCCATCTTGCAGCATGTAGAAGAGAGTAGATTGAAGTCCTCCAAGTAGCATCGCATAGCATAATCCTACCCGGCGATCCCCTCCTCGTCACCCTGTTAGAGAGCGATCACCGGGTTGTATCTGGCACTTGGAAGGGTGTATTTTCTTCAGTATCCAGTTCTAGTTGTCATAAGGTCAAGGTACAACTCCGGGTCGTCCTTTTACCGAGGGACACGGCTATTCGAATAGATAAACTTCCCTGCAGGGGTGCACCACATAACCCAACACGCTCGATCCCATTTGGCCGGACACACTTTTCTGGGTCATGCCCGGCCTCGTAAGATCAACACGTCGCAGCCCCACCTAGGCTCAACAGAGAGGTCAGCACGCCGGTCTAAACCTATGCGCGCAGGGGTCTGGGCCCATCGCCCTATGCACACCTGCACGTTGCGTACGCGGCCGGAAGCAGACCTAGCCCCCTTAATACAAGCGCGAGCTTATGGTCCAATGCGGCACGCGCCACTCAGTTGCTGACGTCCAAAGAGCTTCGGCTGATACCACGACGTCGGGATACCCATAACTACTCCCACGTAGATGGTTAGTGCGTATAGACCAAATGGCTAGACTCAGATCAAATACCAAGATCTCGTTAAGCGTGTTAAGTAACCGCGAATGCCGACCAGGGCCAGGCCCACCTCTCACCTAGGCGGTCTCAACCTGCCCTGTCGCTCCGCCACAAAGTAACAGTCGGGGGCCGTCAGGAACCCAGGCCCACCTCTACCGGGGTGGAGCCACCTGTCCTTTCAGCCCCCTCATCAGAACCACTTGCGGGTACTCCTCGAGCCGACCCGACTTTAGTCACCACATGTGTCATGTATATAATGTATATAGTATATACCCGTGATCACCTCCCGAAGTGATCACGGCCCAGTAGTATAGCATGGCAGACGGACAAGAGTGTAGGGCCACTGATGGAACACTAGCATCCTATACTAAGCAGTAGGATAGCAGGTAAGGGTAACAACTGTAGCAACAATGACAGGCTATGCATCAGGATAGGATATCGGAAAGCAGTAACATGCTACACTACTCTAATGCAAGCAGTATAGAGAAGAATAGGCGATATCTGGTGATCAAGGGGGGGCTTGCCTGGTTGCTCTGGCAAGTAGGAGGGGTCGTCAACTCCGTAGTCGAACTGGGCAACAGCAGTGTCGGTCTCGTAGTCTACCGGAGAGAAGAGGGGGAAGAAACAGTAAATACAATGCAAACATAAACATGACGATGCGTGACATGACAATGAGCAGTGCTAGGTGTGTCCTAACGCGACAGTAGGTGGTACCGGTGAAGGGGGGGAACATCCGGGAAAGTATTCCCGCTGTTTCGCGTTTCGGACAGACGGACCAGAGGGGGAAAGTTGCGAGTTCGATAGGTTAGGGAGGTGGGGTGGACGAAAGGACTGCGTATCCGGATTCGTCTCGTCGTTCTAAGCAACTTTCATGTAGAAAACATTTTCATCCGAGTTATGGTTTAAAAGATATGAATTTTCAAAGATTATTTGAATTTCTGGAATTATTTGAATTTAGCATAAATGAATTATGACGTCAGCATGAGGTAACGCTGATGTCAGCAGGTCAACAGGTCGGCTGACCAGTCAAACCAGACAGGTGGGTCCAGTGGGACCCACATGTCAGCCTCTGTTAGTCTAACAGTAATTTAAACTAAACTAACAGTCTAATTAGAGGGGTGGGCCCCATATGTCAGTGAGTGCTTAATCTAATAAGTTAATTTTATTTATAAAAATGTTTAATTAGCCTAATTAACAGACGGGGCCCACCTGTCAGTGCACATTAACTGCGTTGACCAGAGTCAACGCGGTCAACTGGGGCACCGGGGCCCCCTGGCAGCCTCACTGGGGTGGCCCCCATAGGGCCACGTTGGCGCCAGGTCAGCACGGCGGCCAGAGCAACGCCGGCGACCAAAACGCACGGCGGCGCGCACGGGAGGCCGTCGGATTTGCGCTACGGTGGCTCAAATCGGACGCGGCTGGACTCGTTCAAACGAGAAGACGACGGCGAGGCGATCTCGGGTGGTGGCAGAGGCTGCGGTGGTCGGGAACGTCGACGGCGAGCGGCGAGGCGGACGCCGGACTTCGGCCCTCGCGCGAACTGCGGCTAGAGGGCACGGCAGGACTACTGGGGAGGCTCTACGGGGTCCTGGCGAAGCCTAGAGCACGGTGGCGAGCTCGGGTGAGCACGACATCAACGAGGACGACGGTGACGAGCTCCGTTGCGGAGTGGGCTTCGGGCGGCGATGGCAACGGCGGCTACGGAACGTGGGCGAGCTAACGAAGAGGGGGAGGAGAAGCGGGAGCTCACAGCGGAGCCGTAGGGAGTGGCAGTGAGCTCGGGGAGGGCGCGAGGTAGCGGGAATCGGCGACGAACGCCGGTGATCCGAAGGTTGAAGACGAGCTCGTTCCGGTCGGAGTAGAGGCGCTCGGCTCGGTCCCGATGGCGTAGGCGACGTAGACGATGACGAGGAAGACGGTGAGCTCCAGATCGAGGCGCGGGAGGCACGGTGGCCACGGAATCGAGCGGCGGCGGCGGCGAGCGCTTCAGGTGAGGTGGGGAATGAGAGAGGCGGAGAGGGCAAGCAGCAGCTCGTGGGGAAGGGGGGAAAAGATCTCTCGGGGGAGGTGGGGGGGCCGTCGCTGGCGTCCTTATCCTCCCCGCGGTGCCTGTAGCAGCGTGGCCGGCGAGGTGGTTCGGCGGCGACGCCCCTGTTGCGGTCTGAGACCGAGGAACAGGGCGGGGGGGACAGAGACCGCTGCGAGGGGGCACTGGGCTGGCTCGGGTGGGTTAGGTGGGCCGGCCCAGGTGGGTTCGGTCCAGGGAGGGGGGTTGCTCTCTCTCTCTCTTTGCTTTTTCTTTTTCTTTTTTTAATCTTTTACCCTTTTCTTTATTTTCCTTTTCTGTTATAGTTTTGCATCCTATTATTTTAGTTTTAGTAAAATATATACTTTGTTTATAAATTAGTATTTCAAATTAGTCCATACTCAAAAGTCCAGTCCTCAATAAATTAGTTTGACATTTTATTAATTACAAAAGGTTTTTTTTAATAATTATTTTGCTGCTGTTTTATTCATCTCATATTATTTAAACATTTTATAAAGGTGTGGTTTCTCCACCATAATTATCTATGCAATATTTGGTTCACTCCGAACAATTTAATTTTAATATTTGAAAACTTTTATTGTTTGCTTGATTTTGGATTTGAATTAGAATCGGTTTCGAACTAACGTGAGATTAACAACAAGAACCGAGGTGACGTGGCATTATTAGTAGAGGGTTACTGTAGCTTAATTATCCGGGCGTCAAAATTCTCCTCCACTACAAGAAATCTCGTCTCGAGATTTAAGAAGGGGAGTAAGGGGTAAATGTCTGGTTACGAAATTATAACGAATCTTCTCGGTCTTGGTTGCTCTTCTCGAAGAGGTCGATCCATAGCGTTGATTTATTCATACCTATGCATGAATGCATCATGATGAAGTTGTCGTCCTTTCTTCAGGAACTCCATCGTACTTACAAAAGAACAAGGGGTAACTTCGGAAGAACGGGCCTTACAAGGTTGACTATCTGGCAGATAACTCAAGGAATGTGGTAGAAAGTAACTCTCGAATAGCTACTTAAGAAAATATTGAGAGTAAATTAAGAAGGTACCATGAGAAGTTTCCAATGGCAGGCAATCGTTGGATGGCCTAATCAGAAGGTGAAAGGGGTTCAGAGCAACAAGAATAAGTATTGCGTCTGATACCAGAATTGATGATATCTCGGAAGGTGGCTCGTGAATTACATATGAGGCCACGCGCGAGGAATAACTTTGGAAACAGGGGGTGTATAGGAGAGTCAGGTTTCGATCCTGTGGAACTGTGGGTTATGGGCCCACCATGTGGTTAAAGTAGAAAGGGCGGAGACGTCTTGCATGATCATGTAAGCAAGGCATGTCAGAGGATAGCATGTCTTTTATGTCGGCAACCACATCGGTACCAAGGGCGAGGGACGAAGAGAACCATTTTCCTGCTCGTTGAAACGAGGCGGACCAATAGGCAAAGTTCTGGTCCATCGGGGGTTACCGAAAATGTCACCAACAATATTAACAGGGTCTTACTGACAGAGTTGTACACCGAGGTGTTTACATAAGCAGGAGGATATTACTGCTTAGATCATATAGATCACCAGAAAGGTTAAACCAAACAATGGAAAGGAAAATATGATTATCAGATTAAACAGAAGAATGGAAAGGAAAATGTGTTAAAACACATATTTCAAGGGTATATTCTTCCCAAGGGTAAGCAGAGCATGATATCCATGACGGGATATAACGTAGAAAACTCTTTAGGTAAGGGGAAGGAAATTTCATGACATTACCCATACAACGGTGTTTGGATAATTGAGCAGGAAACAATTAGCTTTGGGCTTCAAATGTTCCTGTTGAAAATCAGAGTACCATAGACATGCTTCGAGATAGCATTGACATGGTCAATAGGTAAGATCAGGCCATGGATTCACAAAGGTTCCATCAGGAACAACTTATGGAATAAGTCTTACAATTTCCTCATGGAAGAATGGCTAACCTTGGTAAGGAGGATACTATATCAATAGGTCATCCGGCCATGTGTGCTAGGCATGACATCATCTTACCGGGTTATAAAAATACTAATGTTATAACTCTTGGAATTACGTTCCAACCATCATTTCTGACCAAGATTCAGGTCAGATTGGTGTCAGGTTACCTCAGACTTAGGATGTCTGAGAAGAAAGGTGCAACACAAATTGATGGGATGACATTGTAAGATTCTCGGGAAATGAACCATGAAAGTAAGTTCCGAAACAAGAGTTCATCATTAAACCAAGGAGAGGTGAGGAGGTGATTGATTGACTCAGCGACAATCCATTGAGACTTCCAAAAGATGGATTTCCAAAACTATGTGAACAAGGAGATAACATTAGCTAGATCGAATGACTTAACGAAGTATGCTCGAGGAAAACATACACAGTTAAACATTGGCTGAAATGTGCACCCGAAATATGGGCTAGGTAGCACGATCAATGTTCGAATGATGATTCATTAAGCCATAGACGTAGAATGGAACTATAGACCAATAACTTCAAAGCAATAGGGTTGCTAGAAGTTTAAAATCTACACATCACAGACCATTTGTCGGTATTTCGTTTAGAAACTACACGGGGACCAAGAAAGAATGGTGATGGTGAGAAGTATCACTGTACCAAGAATTCTTAAGAGGTGGAGTAATGTTCACGACATTCTTGACATCAAAAATGGTAATACTCCACGGTAGAACATAACATAAGTTGGATAGCAGGGGAAATCAAGATACATCACAAAATATGAACAAGTTCGTGTTGGGGGGGAAGGTAAGAATATTGTCGATGATAACATAATTCATCGAGGGGCAAGGATGGTATTTCTCATCCTGAATTTCGACACACAACTTGGAAGAAGTCAAATTGTTGAAAATGATCACGACAAATTTGTCGAGAGGTTTTCAAGAAGATGTAATTGATCGATGATGACATCAAGTCAAAGGAATGATGAAAGCAAAAGGTTATTGGAACCATGGTTAGGACACAAACTCGAAATCAAGTTTGCAGTTCAAGGAGAAGTGATATGACGAGGAATATCGACGCAAGATTAGCTCACTGTCGAAATTTGTGTGCTGGGAAGGTCCAGGTAGCATAGTTAAATTCGGCACGATAATGACATGGCCGAGCAGGCTAGGAAGGACTTGAAGGATTATTAAACTCATAAGCAACGAAGATTACTTAGAGTTATCGAACCAGAGTGCGGAATCGGTTCACTTACCAGTGTTCTTGAGCGAGTAATAACTCAGAACCCATGAAAAATTGGAATCAGTGAGGAATAATAGCTGATGAAGACTCATAAGATGCAACACAGTTCTTAGATATTTTCGAGATACTAGGGTGTAATACTCGATGGTAGATCAAAGTAAAGGTTGGACACGTGAAATGATCTGCAGAAGACAAGTACTTCACCTTGTCTGAGAATTGGAATCAAAGGAGATCAATCATGGTCGGAGCCACGATTGTAAAAGGATCAATTCACAGATACCAGATGATATTATAATGTGGGAAAAAATTATTATTACAAGAAGATTGCATGATAAGTTCCACATCGGGTCCATGGGCATGAACGCAAAGGTTCAAGGTCGACTCCCACTTCTTCAATACACAACTTCTCATTTACTCCTCCCAGTTAAGAATGTTTAGAGTTTGAAAGTTTAACTGGCGGGATACCAGAAGGTCATGACCCATGAAGACTTTTGGGTTCACTCAAATTAAGGAGGTATATGTTCAACCCCATCGAGGCATCTTAGAAATAGATACCACAAACTTCGGAGTAAATATTACAAGCTCGAAAGAAGAGCATTGTTCAAAAGCAGATGATACAATTTACCAAAGGCATTATATACCCATGGAAAGGCTCACAAGGTTATTCAATAGGAAGGACACTGTCGGATAAAATCCAACAAAGGAACTGATGGTCCACAAGGGGTCTGATGTGAGCATCGGTACTCAACCAGAGGAGGAAGAATGCAAGGAGATCTGATTATAGAAACAACTGACTAACTCAAAGTTCAAATGCAAAATAATTATGATTTCCAACTCAGGGGGGTCATAAGCAACGCTCTGATCAAGGATGGATAAGTTGAATAGGCTTAGGGGTACAATCGATGGCAATTTGATAGGTCGAGATCCAGCTCACGTTTAAAATGACGTCTGAGCCGGAAGAATGAATTCTAGGATATGATTGAGGATTGCGAGCATTCGCAACAAATTGAATCAACGGACTCAAAATGATAATGACAAGAGATGCCAATAAGATTACGAGAATTTTGGGATTAACCATAATGCAAGCAAACAAGAATTTCAAGAGCAATAGGCTCCTGAGGATTTTCGGAAGATCGAATAGTATTTTGAAGACTATTGTGGAATACTTGAATCAACTGGGGATGACCGGATACTCGGTAAGTGCGAGAATTATCCGTACGGGTATTCAGGTGACAAAGAACAGCAAGGCAGTAAGCTCAAAGGATTCTCGGAACAACAGAGAGAATTTCGGGGTATCTTGTACTAACAAGATCAACTAGGAAACATTGTATGAATGGCGAGTATACGTGGTTATTCATAGGAGTTTATCGATAAAAGGGAATTGCAAAAGCAATGAACACAAGTTCTCGGGTTATCAGCGGAGAGTATCTTCAGGGTCTTCACGTGCAGCAGACGATCATCAGTAATAAGGGGCTCTCCGGGTGAAAGTGATAACGAGATCCTAATGTTAGATTTAGTAAAATTCACTTAACCCGAATAGAAGAGAGATCAGAGTCCCAGAGTATAGACAAGGAGTAAAAGATCCTAATACCACCCAATGGCAACGTGGGCCCGTAAGCCACACAGCCATGTTAGTAAAACAGTTTTCACTGACTAGACTCAACTTCGGCCAAGGAGTTGGAAAGGGGGATTCCTACAGGCAGTTGGCTCTGATACCAACTTGTGACGCCCCTGATTTGACCGTACACTAATCATGCACGCAAATGTGTACGATCAAGATCAGGGACTCACGGGAAGATATCACAACACAACTCTAAAACATAAATAAGTCATACAAGCATCATAATACAAGCCAGGGGCCTCGAGGGCTCGAATACAATTGCTCGATCATAGACGAGTCAGCGGAAGCAACAATATCTGAGTACAGACATAAGTTAAACAAGTTTGCCTTAAGAAGGCTAGCACAAAAGTAGCAACGATCGAAAAGGCAAGGCCTCCTGCCTGGGACCTCCTAACTACTCCTCGAAGCCGAACTCCATGTAGAATCATCCTCGGGATCTCTAGCTCCTGGACTCCAGCATCTGGTTGCGACAATCCAGTATAGAAAGGGGAAAAGAGGGAGAAAAGCAACCGTGAGTACTCATCCAAAGTACTCGCAAGCAAGGAGCTACACTACATATGCATGGGTATATGTGTAAAGGGGCATATCAGTGGACTGAACTGCAGAATGCCAGAATAAAAGGGGGATAGCTAGTCCTGTCGAAGACTATGCTTCTAGTCATCTCCATCTTGCAGCATGTAGAAGAGAGTAGATTGAAGTCCTCCAAGTAGCATCGCATAGCATAATCCTACCCGGCGATCCCCTCCTCGTCACCCTGTTAGAGAGCGATCACCGGGTTGTATCTGGCACTTGGAAGGGTGTATTTTCTTCAGTATCTAGTTCTAGTTGTCATAAGGTCAAGGTACAACTCCGGGTCGTCCTTTTACCGAGGGACATGGCTATTCGAATAGATAAACTTCCCTGCAGGGGTGCACCACATAACCCAACACGCTCGATCCCATTTGGCCGGACACACTTTTCTGGGTCATGCCCGGCCTCGTAAGATCAACACGTCGCAGCCCCACCTAGGCTCAACAGAGAGGTCAGCACGCCGGTATAAACCTATGCGCGCAGGGGTCTGGGCCCATCGCCCTATGCACACCTGCACCTTGCGTACGCGGCCGGAAGCAGACCTAGCCCCCTTAATACAAGCGCGAGCTTACGGTCCAATGCGGCGCGCGCCACTCAGTTGCTGACGTCAAAAGAGCTTCGGCTGATACCACGACGTCGGGATACCCATAACTACTCCCACGTAGATGGTTAGTGCGTATAGACCAAATGGCCAGACTCAGATCAAATACCAAGATCTCGTTAAGCGTGTTAAGTAACCGCGAACGCCGACCAGGGCCAGGCCCACCTCTCACCTAGGCGGTCTCAACCTGCCCTGTCGCTCCGCCACAAAGTAACAGTCGGGGGCCGTCAGGAACCCAGGCCCACCTCTACCGGGGTGGAGCCACCTCTCCTTTCAGCCCCCTCATCAGAACCACTTGCGGGTACTCCTCGAGCCGACCCGACTTTAGTCACCACATGTGTCATGTATATAATGTATATAGTATATACCCGTGATCACCTCCCGAAGTGATCACGGCCCAGTAGTATAGCATGGCAGATGGACAAGAGTGTAGGGCCACTGATGGAACACTAGCATCCTATACTAAGCAGTAGGATAGCAGGTAAGGGTAACAACTGTAGCAACAATGACAGGCTATGCATCAGGATAGGATATCGGAAAGCAGTAAGATGCTACACTACTCTAATGCAAGCAGTATAGAGAAGAATAGGCGATATCTGGTGATCAAGGGGGGGCTTGCCTGGTTGCTCTGGCAAGTAGGAGGGGTCGTCAACTCCGTAGTCGAACTGGCAGCAGCAGTGTCGGTCTCGTAGTCTACCGGAGAGAAGAGGGGGAAGAAACAGTAAATACAATGCAAACATAAACATGACGATGCGTGACATGACAATGAGCAGTGCTAGGTGTGTCCTAACGCGACAGTAGGTGGTACCGGTGAAGGGGGGGGAACATCCGGGAAAGTATTCCCGCTGTTTCGCATTTCGGACAGACGGACCGGAGGGGGAAAGTTGTGAGTTTGATAGGTTAGGGAGGTGGGGTGGACGAATGGACTGCGTATTCGGATTCGTCTCGTCGTTCTGAGCAACTTTCATGTAGAAAACATTTTCATCCGAGTTACGGTTTAGAAGATATGAATTTTCAAAGATTATTTGAATTTCTGGAATTATTTGAATTTAGCATAAATGAATTATGACGTCAGCATGAGGTAACGCTAACGTCAGCAGGTCAACAGGTCGGCTGACCAGTCAAACCAGACAGGTGGGTCCAGTGGGACCCACATGTCAGCCTCTGTTAGTCTAACAGTAATTTAAACTAAACTAACTGTCTAATTAGAGGGGTGGGCCCCATATGTCAGTGAGTGCTTAATCTAATAAGTTAATTTTATTTATAAAAATGTTTAATTAGCCTAATTAACAGACGGGGCCCACCTCTCAGTGCACAGTAACTGCGTTGACCAGAGTCAACGCGGTCAACTGGGGCGCCGGGGCCCCCTGGCAGCCTCACTGGGGTGGCCCCCATAGGGCCACGTTGGCGCCAGGTCAGCACGGCGGCCGGAGCAACGCCGGCGACCAAAACGCACGGCGGCGCGCACGGGAGGCCGTCGGATTTGCGCTACGGTGGCTCAAATCGGACGCGGCTGGACTCGTTCGAACAAGAAGACGACGGCGAGGCGATCTGGGGTGGTGGCAGAGGCTGCGGTGGTCGGGAACGTCGACGGCGAGCGGCGAGGCGCACGCCAGACTTCGGCCCTCGCGCGAACTGCGGCTAGAGGGCACGGCAGGACTACTGGGGAGGCTCTACGGGGTCCTGGCAAGGCCTAGAGCACGGTGGCGAGCTCGGGTGAGCACGACATCGACGAGGACGACGGTGACGAGCTCCGTTGCCGAGTGGGCTTCGGGCGGCGATGGCAACGGCGGCTACGGAACGTGGGCGAGCTAACGGAGAGGGGGAGGAGAAGCGGGAGCTCGCAGCGGAGCCGTAGGGAGTGGCAGTGAGCTCGGGGAGGGCGCGAGGTAGCCGGAATCGGCGACGAACGCCGGCGATCCGACGGTTGAAGACGAGCTCGTTCCGGTCGGAGTAGAGGCGCTCGGCTCGGTCCCGATGGCGTAAGCGACGTAGACGATGACGAGGAAGACGGTGAGCTCCAGATCGAGGCGCGGGAGGCACGGTGGCCACGGAATCGAGCGGCGGCGGCGGCGAGCGCTTCAGGTGAGGTGGGGAATGAGAGAGGCGGAGAGGGCAAGCAGCAGCTCGTGGGGAAGGGGGGAAAAGATCTCTCGGAGGAGGCGGGGGGGCGTCGCTGGCGTCCTTATCCTCCCCGCGGCGCCTGTAGCAGCGTGGCCGGCGAGGTGGTTCGGCGGCGACGCCCCTGTTGCGGTCTGAGACCGAGGAACAGGGCGGGGGGGACAGAGACCGCTGCGAGGGGGCACTGGGCTGGCTCGGGTGGGTTAGGTGGGCCGGCCCAGGTGGGTTCGGTCCAGGGAGGGGGTTGCTCTCTCTCTCTCTCTTTGCTTTTTCTTTTTCTTTTTTTAATCTTTTACCCTTTTATTTATTTTCCTTTTCTGTTATAGTTTTGCATCCTATTATTTTAGTTTTAGTAAAATATATACTTTGTTTATAAATTAGTATTTCAAATTAGTCCATACTCAAAAGTCCAGTCCTCAATAAATTAGTTTGACATTTTATTAATTACAATTTTTAAATAATTATTTGCTGCTGTTTTATTCATCTCATATTATTTAAACATTTTATAAAGGTGTGGTTTCTCCACCATAATTATCTATGCAATATTTGGTTCACTCCGAACAATTTAATTTTAATATTTGAAAACTTTTATTGTTTGCTTGATTTTGGATTTGAATTAGAATCGGTTTCGAACTAACGTGAGATTAACAACAATAACCGAGGTGACGTGGCATTATTAGTAGAGGGTTACTGTAGCTTAATTATCCGGGCGTCACACTCAAGAAATGATGAAGCTTCCACTCATGACTACAAGAAGAGAACATGTCACAAGTGTAAGAAACCTGGACACTACATCTCTGAGTGTCCACGGTGAGACAATGAGAACAACAACAACAAGAAGAAGAGCAAGGAATATGATTCTGATGACAAGAAGAAGAAGAAGAAATCCTCAAAGTCTTCTTCCAAGTCCTCATCCAAGTCTTCATCTCATAAGAAGAGCTCATCTGGCAAGGCTCGTGCTTTTGTCGGCAAGGAGATGGATTCAGAGGAGGAGTCTGCTTCTGAGGAGGCGGGGGTGGAGTCTGAGGAGGAGTCCGACCCTGGCGTTGCAAGTCTGGCTCTAGCTACAGCCTACGTTGCCAAGTCCATATTCAACACTGAAGACAATGGCTCCATCACCAACGCTGAAGCTAATGATAAGGACGACTCTGCTCCCACCTACTGCTTCATGGCACGTGGTGCCAAGGTAAAATCACGCGATGCTTACTTTCAAACATCTAGTGAAGATGACTCTGATTGTGAATCCAAACCCAGCTACAAAACACTTGCTAAAATTGCAACTGAACAACAGAAAGCTATGGAACATACTCAAAAACTGTTAGATAAAAGCGATGACCTATTGGACGCTGAAATGACCCGTTCTCAGTTCTTAATTGAAGACATAAAAAATCTTCATGTTAAGTACCAGGAACTTGAAAGTCGTCATGAAATGCTCTCAACAACTCATGAAAAGCTCTCCTATGATTATCTTCAAAGGAAGCAAGAGCTTGAGAAATTGAGAGCGACTCATGAAGATCTTCAAAAAGAGAATGAGTCACTTCGCGCTCAACAGCTCAGTTCTGCTCAGGAAGGATTTGAACCACCATGTCTAAAATGCCTTGAGCGTGATAACGCTACTTCTGTTGCTGAATGTTCTACTGCTGCTACTGTTGCAATATCTTGAACTGCTGATGTGGTAACTAACCCCTCTCCTGAGGATACCACTACTATTGCTGATGAAAATGCTAGGTTGAAGACATTGCTTGAAACAGGGATGTACAAAAGTCTCAAAGGGCATCAGACACTGTGCGATGTCCTCAAAAAGCAGATTCTGAACCGAAACCCTAGGAAAGAGGGTGTTGGGTTCGAGAGGAAAATGAATGTTGATGGCTCCTACTGGAAGCCTAAGCAGTACCCCAAAACCACATGGGTTGCTGCAAAGGGGCCTTCAGTGGATCCATCCACCTTATCTAGCTTCACCTGTGCTAACCCTATTATCGTTGATGAATCCTTTGATGCAAACTATAAACTGTTTAAGAATCAGAATGGTGAAGTGTTTGCCAGGTATATTGGTACTAACTGCGGGAATGGGCCACCTATGAAGAAGATCTGGGTTCCCAAAAGTTGTCTTGAGAATCTTCCTGTGAATGTCATCATGGCACCACCTGGGAAGAAGACAAATCCCAGACCAAAGGCTTCATATGGCCCAAAGGCTTCATACAGACAGAGGACTCACCTGAGTCACCCTAACGCCAATGTTTTGCAGGGAAACCATACTCTTATGAATATGAGTGTGTTTCTTCAAACTTCTATGTTCATAAGACTAAGAACTTTTCTGCTTATTCATATGAGTATCATTCATCTCCTGCAAGGCTATTTGCTAGGGCTCCAAAGCCGAAGTCCTCAGATGCTGCACTTAAACTCATTGCTTCTAAGCCACCCCTGAAGATGTGGGTGGTTAAGAAGAATTAACTTTCTTTTGCAGGGAAAGGTCTCCAGCCGGAAATCAAAGGCGTCTGATGCTATTGCTGGGGACCTAAAACATCTTGTAGGGTGCAAGATCAAATTCCCAAATGGTCTCACTATGTATTTTGTTCCTGAATCGTTTGCCAATCATCCTATCAGTTCTAATCTTGATCTGAGCTTTGATAATCCTCTTGCCCGTCAAATGTTTATGCTTCACAATACACTTGGTGAAGCCTATCCCCCTAACTTTACTGTAGGGTATGACACCTCATGCTTCAGAATGGATTATGGACAGCGAATGCACTAATCATATGACTGGTGATCGAAGTCTTCTCATGGACTCAACCTTACGTCCATCTGACAGGAGTCACATCACATTTGCTGACACTGGTAAAAGCAAGGTATTGGGTCTAGGTAGAGTTGCAATCTCAAAGGATCAGCACATGGATAAAGTGATGCTTGTTGAATCCCTTGGTTTCAACTTAATGTCTGTCTCAATGCTATGTGACTTGAACATGATTGTGATATTTGGAAAATATCGTTGCCTTGTACTTATGGAATCTGACAAGTCTCTAGTCTTTGAAGGGTACCGGAAAGATGATCTATACATGGTAGATTTCTCGGCAGGGCCACAGCTTGCCGTATGCCTTCTTGCAAAAGCTTCAGAGTGCTGGCTCTGGCATCGGAGGCTAGGGCATGCTGGCATGAGGAACTTACACACTCTCGCAAAGAAGAAGCATGTGTCATAGGCATCGAGGGCGTCAAGTTCAAGAAGGATCACTTGTGCGGTGCCTGCGAAGCTGGAAAGATGACTAGGGCCAAGCATCCCTCGAAGACAATCATGACGACATCTCAACCCTTCGAGCTGCTACACATGGACTTATTTGGCCCTACTCACTACTCTACTCTCACTACTACTGCTTGTCTCTATGTCTTTGTCATTGTTGATGATTATTCAAGATATACATGGATGCACATAATTCTCTACAAGACTGAAGTGCAGGATGTCTTCACACGCTTCACCAACCGTGCCATGAACAACTATGGCGTCAAGATCAAGCATATCAGGAGTGACAACGGCACAGAGTTCAAAAACATCAGCCTCGATCTGTACTTGGATACATTAGGCATCACTCATGAGTTCTCAGCTCCGTACACCCCTCAGCATAATGGCATCGTGGAGTGCAAGAACAGAACACTCATTGAGATGGCTCGGACGATGCTTGATGAATACAAGACACCCAGAAAGTTCTGGCCTGAAGCTATTGATACTGCATGCCATGTCATCAAACGTGTTTATCTTCACAAGCTTCTGAAGAAAACATCCTATGAACTCCTCACTGGTAAGAAGCCAAATGTCAGTTACTTCAGAGTATTTGGTGCTAGGTGCTGGATCAAGGATCCACATCACACTTCAAAATTTGCACCGAAAGCACATGAAGGTTTTATGCTCGGTTACGAAAAGGACTCGCACTCCCTCTTTCTCTATAAAGTGGTTGAAACTGTGGATGTGCGGTTCGATGAGACTAACGGCTCGCAAAGAGAGCACCTACCAAATGTGCTAGATGAAGTTCCACCCAGTGAATCCATCAAGCTAATGGGAACTGGAGAAATCATACCGTCTGAAGCTCATCCTGAAGAGGAACTTATTATTTATGCACCTAATCAACCTGAAGACAATGCTCAGCCCGAAGACAATCCTCCCAACGATGACAATGATCAGCAAGAGCAAAATCTTCGTCCAGTTCATCCTCGTGTTGCAAATGAAGTATAGATTGAGAAGATAATTGATAGCATCAATGCGCCTGGTCCACTCACTCGTTCAAGAGCAACACAACTAGCAAATTTCTGTGGGCACTTTGCTTTCGTCTCAATATCTGAACCTAAGAAAGTTGCTGAAGCCTTCATGGAACCTGAATGGATTCAAGCTATGCAAGAAGAGCTTCAACAGTTCAAGCTGAACAATGTCTGGGAACTTGTCAAGCGTCCTGACCCCTGCAAGCACAACATAATAGGCACAAAATGGATATATCGCAACAAACAAGATGAGCATGGTCAAGTTGTTAGAAACAAAGCTCGTCTCGTTGCTCAAGGATACACTCAAGTTGAAGGGATTGACTTCGATGAAACATTTGCTCCTGTGGCTAGGCTTGAAGCTATTCGCATACTGCTAGCCTATGCTAACCATCACCACATCATGCTGTATCAAATGGATGTGAAGAGTGCATTTCTCAACGGCAAGATTGAAGAAGAAGTGTATGTCGGACAACCTCCTGGATTTGAAGATCCAAAACATCATGATATGGTGTATAAGCTAAACAAGGCACTGTATGGCCTCAAACAAGCCCCTCGCGCTTGGTATGACACGCTCAAAGACTTCCTGAAGAGCAAAGACTTCAAACCTGGTTCCCTGGATCCCACACTCTCCACGAAGACATATGATGGTGAACTGTTCGTGTGCCAAATATACGTGGATGACATTATCTTCGGCTGCACCAACCAGAAATACAGTGATGAATTTGGACACATGATGCAAGAGCAATATCAAATGTCAATGATGGGTGAGCTGAAGTTCTTCCTTGGTCTTCAAATCCGTCAACAAAGAAATGGCATCTTCATATCTCAAGAGAAATATCTCAAAGATTGCCTGAAGAAGTTTGGAATGCAATACTGCAAAGGTTACACGACGCCAATGCCAACCAAGAGTCATATGGGTCGTGACGCCAATGGTAAAGAGTTCGATCAAAAGGTATACCGCTCCATGATTGGTTCTTTACTTATTTATGTGCATCTAGGTCAGATATTATGCTTAGTGTTTGCATGAGTGCTCGATTCCAAGCAGCACCAAAGGAATCGCATCACTTAGCTGTGAAGCGAATTCTTCGATATTTGGCTTACACCCCAACATTAGGATTATGGTATCCAAAGGGCTCAGAGTTTGATCTAGTTGGATTCTCGGATGCTGATTATGCTGGTGACAAGGTGGATCGCAAGTCTACATCAGGCACATGTCACTTTCTGGGACGATCACTTGTCTGTTGGTCTTCAAAGAAGCAGAACTGTGTATCACTCTCCACTACTGAATCTGAATACATTGCTGCTGGATCATGCTGCGCTCAGCTTCTATGGATGAAGAAAACTCTCAAGGACTATGGCATCCATCTGAAACAAGTACCACTCTACTGCGACAACGAAAGCGCCATCAAGATTGCCAACAACCCAGTTCAGCACTCGAAGACAAAGCACATTGAAATTCGTCATCACTTTCTCAGAGATCATGTCATGAAGGAAGATATTGATATCATACACGTCAACACTGAAGAGCAACTGGCAGATATCTTCACAAAGCCCTTGGATGAGAAAAGGTTTTGCAAGTTACGGTGTGAGCTAAATATCTTGGAATCCTCGAATGTCCTGTGATCAGGCACACATCCTAACACTTATGCATGTTGATGACTTAGATGTGCAACACACGAAGTAAAGTATATCTTCAATCAATGAAGACTTACATTCTAAGTGTGAATACATTAACGCGGAATTTGACTTCCGAGCGCCATGATAATTGTGCGCCGTGTCTGGGTCTAATACTTCCTATACGGTGGGTAACGCCACCACCAAATTCTTCTGTTTGAAGTGTTTTTCTCATGGCGTTACATTTGCTATGTCTTTGCATTTGGTTTGTCTTCAATTTCAACTTGTCTTCATGATTATCTTCACTATGTTGATTTGGTTGCATTCTGATATATACATATATTAGTGTTCTGTCCTCTACAGCATTCACTTATAGCTATGTCTTCTCGTTTGAATCTTTTGAACTAAGTGAATGTGATCGGACCCTAACCTCTCTATGCTTCCTACCTCAAACTCTATCTATCCAAATCATATGCATTCTGTTGAAACTATCGAATGTCTTCTCTGCGTCCTTGTCAGCAGAAGATACAGAGACAAACATTAAATCTGTTTTAAATGTTCAATTCTTATTGCCTGAAACCCGGAGAAGCCGGAACGACCATCCGACAGTCCAGGCGGGCGTGGGAACGTGGGACAACTCCCAATGTGTTGCATGTTCGCCACGTGTCCCTCAGATGTGAACCGCCAGGGGCACCTGCGTAATTGCAATGTGTCGTCCCTTTCCCTATAAATACCCGTCCAATCGCGGTCAAAATCCTTCTTCCACCTCTCCACCTCGACAAACCCTAGCGCCATCGCTAGCTCTCGATGACGCCGGCGACGAAGCGCTTAGTTGCCGCAACCTCTCCGACGCCGTCTCACGCCGGCCGCAGACATCGTCTTCTCCGCCGTCGTCGTAGGTGTCCTCTGTCGCCAAGTTAGGGCATGGAAGATCGAACTGCTCGGCCTCATCTTCTACTCCGTCTAGCAGTTCATCGTGTGGTAAATTAAAACCCTCTTTTTACTGTCTTTTTGATCCTATAGATTCATCCTTTCTACCAAAAGTGGTTTCTGCCTCCACAAATTTGGATCTATCCTGTCTGCATCTCATATAATGCCTAGTATATTCACTTATGCTTCACACATAGTTAGATTCCTCACTTGTACTTATTCTTGAATTCGTACAAATCTGGAACCAACTCTCAACATATAAGTGAATGTCTTCGCGCTATGAGGTCAATGTCTTCTAAACTGATTTATCTTCAAAATCTTCTGAGAATGCATATGACCTCTTCCCCTTCCCTCGCATCTCTAGTGCTGTCATAGGTACATGTGCGTGGGAGAATCCCTTGGTTCTCATAGTCTGCATTCATTTGAAGAATTCTTACAGCATCACATCAACTCTCCCGAAGCCACTTCCTGTCTGACCAGCAGACGGAAGCCTTTGACAGTGTTGAAGCCATTCAGTCTGAACTTCATGGCAACAGAGAAGTTTGCAAGGAAGGGTGGCAGACAGCACCGTGGGAACACCTCAAGAGATTTGCCTCCAGACCTCTATGAGTTATACAAGACAGATCCAGAGGAGGACTACAATCAGTGAAAAACCCGAATCCAATGGATTCGAAGATATTGGGCAGAACAATGGTACAAGTACAGGTTCGTGACCCAGGAATATGCTAAGAAGAATGCCATCAAGCGACCATGGGGAGACATTTTGTACAAAAATCTTCCACCCAGGTCCAGAGCTGAAGCCATTGAACAAGGCTTCTACCCTTGCATGGTCCGTGGACCATAGCCTGCAGATGCCGACCCATCTTCATTGCTATGGTGTCATGACGACAATTTGTTCAAGCGCAACTTCCAGTTTGCCAAGAACTATGCCAAAGAAAACAAGAAGTCACGGGGATTAGACTTCAATCCATGCCCCTCTGCTCCTCGTCCCGATGGCACACACGAAGCTGAACCCAATCTTGTTGGGCCCTTCTACAACCTATAAGGTCTCATCACTCATATTATGGTTCAAGGGACAGCCGTGGATGAGCGTGCAGACGACGCTGATTCTGATGAAGTGCCTGCACCACCGAAGCCAAAGAAGCGGAAGAAACCTAAAGCTTCGAAGCCCTCCCCTGCACCAACAGCTTCACGAGTGAAGCCTCTGGCCACTGCTCCACCTGCACCAAGTGTGCAGTCTGAAGATCTCTCACGCATCTCCAAGTCTGAGAAGAAGAAAAAGAAGCCTATGCACTCCACTGGTCCAGCTCTGACCCCTGCTGCTGTTCTGAGGAACGAGAATGACGCCATTGATCTGTCAAGTGACGACGATCTTGCTGATGACGCTCTTGAGCACCTGATAAAGAGCAAGCAAGAGGCGAAAATCTTCAATGATTTGCCTGTTGGAAATATGCCCTAGAGGCAATAATAAATGGTTATTATTATATTTCTTTGTTCATGATAATCGTCTATTATTCATGCTATAATTGTATTGTCCGGAAATCGTAATACATCTTTGAATGCATAGACCACAACGTGTCCCTAGTAAGCCTCTAGTTGACTAGCTCGTTGATCAACAGATAGTCATGGTTTCCTGACTATGGACATTGGATGTCATTGATAACGGGATCACATCATTAGGAGAATGATGTGATGGACAAGACCCAATCCTAAGCATAGCATAAAAGATCGTGTAGTTTCGTTTGCTAGAGCTTTTCCAATGTCAAGTATCTTTTCCTTAGACCATGAGATCGTGCAACTCCCGGATACCGTAGGAGTGCTTTGGGTGTGCCAAACGTCACAATGTAACTGGGTGACTATAAAGGTGCACTACGGGTATCTCCGAAAGTGTCTGTTGGGTTGGCACGGATCGAGACTGGGATTTGTCACTCCGTGTGACGGAGAGGTATCTCTGGGCCCACTCGGTAATGCATCATCATAATGAGCTCAATGTGACTAAGGCGTTAGTCACGGGATCATGCATTGCGGTACGAGTAAAGAGACTTGCCAGTAACAAGATTGAACAAGGTACTGGGATACCGACGATCGAATCTCGGGCAAGTAACATACCGATTGACAAAGGGAATTGTATACAGGATTGATTGAATCCTCGACATCGTGGTTCATCCGATGAGATCATCGTGGAACATGTGGGAGCCAACATGGGTATCCAGATCCCGCTGTTGGTTATTGGCCGGAGAGGCGTCTCGCTCATGTCTGCATGTCTCCCGAACCCGTAGGGTCTACACACTTAAGGTTCGGTGACGCTAGGGTTGTAGAGATATATGTATGCGGAAACCCGAAAGTTGTTCGGAGTCCCGGATGAGATCCCGGACGTCACGAGAGGTTCTGGAATGGTCCGGAGGTGAAGAATTATATATAGGAAGTCCAGTTTCGGCCACCGGGAAAGTTTCGGGGGTTACCGGTATTGTACCGGGACCACCGGAAGGGTCCCGGGGGTCCACCGGGTGGGGCCACCTATCCCGGAGGGCCCCGTGGGCTGAAAGTGGAAGGGAACCAGCCCCTAGTGGGCTGGGCGCCCCCCCATGGGCCTCCCCCCATGCGCCTAGGGTTCGGAACCCTAGGGTGGGGGGTTCCCCCTTGCCTTGGGGGGCAAGGCAACCCCTTCCCCCCCCTTGGCCGCCGCCCCCCTTGGAGATCTGATCTCCCAAGGGCTGGCGCCCCCCCCAGGGGTCCTATAAATAGTGGGGGAGGGAGGGCAGCAACCTACGGCCTTGGGCGCCTCCCTCCTCCCCTGCAACACCTCTCTCTCTCTCTCGCAGAAGCTCGGCGAAGCCCTGCCGGAGACCCGCTACATCCACCACCACGCCGTCGTGCTGTTGGATCTCCATCAACCTCTCCTTCCCCCTTGCTGGATCAAGAAGGAGGAGACGTCGCTGCACCATACGTGTGTTGAACGCGGAGGTGCCGTCCGTTCGGCACTCGGTCATCGGTGATTTGGATCACGGCGAGTACGACTCCGTCATCCACGTTCATTGGAACTCTTCCGCTCGCGATCTACAAGGTTATGTAGATGAACTCCTTTCCCCTCGTTGCTAGTAGACTCCATAGATGCATCTTGGTGAGCGTAGGAAAATTTTAAATTATGCTACGATTTCCAACAGTGGCATCATGAGCCAGGCCTATGCGTAGTTACTATGCACGAGTAGAACACAAAGCAGTTGTGGGCGTTGAGTTTGCCAATTCTTCTTGCTGCTACTAGTCGTTTCTTGTTTCGGCGGCATTGTAGGATGAAGCGGCCCGGACCGACCTTACACGTACGCTTACGTGAGACAGGTTCCACCGACTGACATGCACTAGTTGCATAAGGTGGCTAGCGGGTGTCTGTCTCTCCTACTTTAGTCGGAACGGATTCGATGAAAAGGGTCCTTATGAAGGGTAAATAGAAATTGGCAAATCACGTTGTGGTGATACGTAGGTAAGAAAACGTTCTTGCTAGAAACCTACAAACCACGTAAAAACTTGCAACAACAATTAGAGGACGTCTAACTTGTTTTTGCAGCAAGTGCTATGTGATGTGATATGGCCAAAAGATGTGATGAATGATATATGTGATGTATGAGATTGATCATATTCTTGTAATAGGAATCACGACTTGCATGTCGATGAGTATGACAACCGGCAGGAGCCATAGGAGTTGTCTTTATTATTTTGCATGACCTGCGTGTCATTGAATAACGCCATGTAAATTACTTTACTTTGTTGCTAAACGGTTAGCCATAGAAGTAGAAGTAATCGTTGGCGTGACGACTTCATGAAGACACAATGATGGAGATCATGATGATGGAGATCATGGTGTCATGCCGGTGACGAAGATGATCATGGTGCCCCGAAGATGGAGATCAAAGGAGCATAATGATATTGGCCATATCATGTCACTATTTGATTGCATGTGATGTTTATCATGTTTTTGCATCTTATTTGCTTAGAACGACGGTAGCAAGTAGGATGATCCCTTGTAATAATTTCAAGAAAGTGTTCACCCTAACTGTGCACCGTTGCGAAGGTTCGTTGTTTCGAAGCACCACGTGATGATCGGGTGTGATAGATTCTAACGTTCGAATACAACGGGTGTTGACGAGCCTTGCATGTACAGACATGGCCTCGAAACACACGCAATACACTTAGGTTGACTTGACGAGCCTAGCATGTACAGACATGGCCTCGGAACACGGAGGACCGAAAGGTCGAGCATGAGTCGTATAGAAGATACGATCAACATGGAGATGTTCACCGATTTTGACTAGTTCGTCTCACGTGATGATCGGACACGGCCTAGTTAAACTCGGATCATGTTTCACTTAGATGACGAGAGGGATGCCTATCTGAGTGGGAGTTCATTAAATAATTTGATTAGATGAACTCAATTATCATGAACTTAGTCTAAAAATCTTTACACTATGTCTTGTAGATCAAATGGCCAACGTTCTCCTCAATTTCAACGCGTTCCTAGAGAAAACCAAGCTGAAAGATGATGGCAGCAACTATACGGACTGGGTCCGGAACCTGAGGATCATCCTCATAGTAGCCAAGAAAGATTATGTCTTAGAAGCACCGCTAGGTAAGCACCAATCCCTGAGAACCAATACGTTATGAACGCTTGGCAGCAGCGTGCTGATGATTACTCCCTCGTTCAGTGCGGCATGCTTTACAGCTTAGAACTGGGTCTCCAAAAGCGTTTTGAGAAACATGGAGCATATGAGATGTTCGAGGAGCTGAAATTGGTTTTCCAAGCTCATGCTCGGGTCGAGAGATATGAAGTCTCCGACAAATTCTTTAGCTGTAAAATGGAGGAAAATAGTTCTGTAAGTGAGCACATACTCAGAATGTCTGGGTTGCACAACCGCTTGACTCAGCTGGGAGTTAATCTCCCGGATGACGCGGTCATTGACAGAATCCTTCAGTCGCTTCCACCAAGCTTCAAGAGCTTTGTGATGAACTACAATATGCAGGGGATGGAAGAGACCATTCCTGAGGTATATTCGATGCTGAAATCAGCAGAGGTGGAAATCAGAAAAGAACATCAAGTGTTGATGGTGAATAAAACCACTAAATTCAAGAAGGGCAAGGGTAAGAAGAACTTCAAGAAGGACGGCAAGGGAGTTGCCGCGCCCGGTAAACCAGTTACTGGGAAGAAGTCAAAGAATGGACCCAAGCCTGAAACTGAGTGCTTTTATTGCAAGGGAAGTGGTCACTGGAAGCGGAACTGCCCCAAATACTTAGCGGACAAGAAGGCCGGCAACACCAAAGGTATATGTGATATACATGTAATTGATGTGTACCTTACCAGTACTCATAGTAGCTCCTGGGTATTTGATACCGGTGCGGTTGCTCATATTTGTAACTCAAAACAGGAACTACGGAATAAACGGAGACTGGCGAAGGACGAGGTGACGATGCGCGTCGGGAATGGTTCCAAGGTCGATGTGATCGCCGTCGGCACGCTACCTCTGCATCTACCCACGGGATTAGTTTTAAACCTCAATAATTGTTATTTAGTGCCAGCTTTAAGCATGGACATTGTATCTGGATCTCGTTTAATTCGAGATGGCTACTCATTTAAATCCGAGAATAATGGTTGTTTTATTTATTTGAGAGATATGTTTTATGGTCATGCCCCGCTGGTCAATGGTTTATTTTTGATGAATCTCGAACGTGATGTTACACATGTTCATAGTGTGAATACCAAAAGATGTAAAGTTGATAACGATAGTCCCACATACTTGTGGCACTCCCGCCTTGGTCACATTGGTGTCAAGCGCATGAAGAAGCTCCATGCAGATGGACTTTTGGAGTCTCTTGATTACGAATCATTTGACACGTGCGAACCATGCCTCATGGGTAAGATGACCAAGACTCCGTTCTCCGGAACAATGGAGCGAGCAACCAACTTATTGGAAATCATACATACCGATGTGTGCGGTCCAATGAGTGTTGAGGCTCGCGGAGGATATCGTTATGTTCTCACTCTCACTGATGATTTAAGTAGATATGGGTATGTGTACCTAATGAAACACAAGTCTGAAACCTTTGAAAAGTTCAAGGAATTTCAGAGTGAAGTTGAGAATCAACGTGACAGAAAAATAAAATTCTTATGATCAGATCATGGTGGAGAATATTTAAGTCACGAGTTTGGTGCACACTTAAGGAAATGTGGAATAGTTTCACAACTCACGCCGCCTGGAACACCTCAGAGAAATGGTGTGTCCGAACGTCGTAATCGCACTCTATTGGATATGGTGCGATCTATGATGTCTCTTACCGATTTACCGCTCTCATTTTGGGGTTATGCTTTAGAGACTGCCGCATTCACTTTAAATAGGGCTCCGTCTAAATCCGTGAGACGACACCGTATGAATTATGGTTTGGGAAGAAACCTAAGCTGTCGTTTCTAAAAGTTTGGGGATGCGATGCTTATGTCAAGAAACTTCAACCTGAAAAGCTCGAACCCAAATCGGAAAAATGCGTCTTCGTAGGATACCCTAAGGAAACTATTGGGTATACCTTCTACCTCAGATCCGAAGGCAAGATCTTCGTTGCCAATAACGGGTCCTTTCTGGAGAAGGAGTTTCTCTCGAAAGAATTGAGTGGGAGGAAAGTGGAACTTGATGAGGTGATAGCCACCCCTTCCGAACCGGAAAGTAGCGCAGCGCGGGAAAATGTTCCTGTGGTGATGATCATGAAGCTTCAGATCAAGTTACTGAACTTCGTAGGTCCACAAGGACACGTTCCGCACCAGAGTGGTACGGCAACCCTGTCCTGGAAATCATGTTGTTAGACAACGGTGAACCTTCGAACTATGAAGAAGCGATGGCGGGCCCGGATTCCGACAAATGGCTAGAATCCATGAAATCCGAGATAGAATCCATGTATGAAAACAAAGTATGGACTTTGACTGACTTGCCCGATGAGCGGCGAGCCATAGAAAACAAATGGATCTTTAAGAAGAAGACGGACGTGGATGGTAATGTGACCATCTACAAAGCTCGACTTGTCGCTAAGGGTTATCGACAAGTTCAAGGGGTTGACTACGATGAGACTTTCTCACCCGTAGCGAAGCTGAAGTCCGTCCGAATCATGTTAGCAATTGCCGCATACTATGATTATGAGATATGGCAGATGGACGTCAAAACGGCATTCCTTAACGGCTTCCTTAAGGAAGAGTTGTATATGATGCAGCCGGAAGGTTTTGTCGATCCTAAGAATGCTAACAAATTATGCAAGCTCCAGCGCTCAATCTATGGGCTGGTGCAAGCATCTCGGAGTTGGAACATTCGCTTTGATGAGATGATCAAAGCGTTTGGGTTTACACAGACTTATGGAGAAGCCTGTGTTTACAAGAAAGTGAGTGGGAGCTCTGTAGCATTTCTCATATTATATGTGGATGACATACTATTGATGGGAAATGATATAGAATTCTTGGAAAGTATAAAGGCCTATTTGAATAAGTGTTTTTCAATGAAGGACCTTGGAGAAGCTGCTTATATATTAGGCATCAAGATCTATAGAGATAGATCAAGACGCCTCATTGGTCTTTCACAGAGTACATACCTTGACAAGATATTGAAGAAGTTCAATATGGATCAGTCCAAGAAGGGGTTCTTGCCTATATTGCAAGGTGTGCAGTTGAGCACGGCTCAATGCCCGACCACGGCAGAAGATATAGAAAAGATGAGTGTCATCCCCTATGCCTCGGCCATAGGGTCTATTATGTATGCCATGCTGTGTACCAGACCTGATGTAAACCTTGCCGTAAGTTTGGTAGGAAGGTACCAAAGTAATCCCGGCAAGGAACACTGGACAGCGGTCAAGAATATCCTAAAGTACCTGAAGAGGACTAAGGATATGTTTCTCGTTTATGGAGGTGACGAAGAGCTCGTCGTAAAGGGTTACGTCGACGCTAGCTTCGACACAGATCTGGATGACTCGAAGTCACAAACCGGATACGTGTATATTTTGAATGGAGGAGCAGTAAGCTGGTGCAGTTGCAAGCAAAGCGTCGTGGCGGGATCTACATGTGAAGCGGAGTACATGGCAGCCTCGGAGGCAGCACAGGAAGCAGTCTGGATGAAGGAGTTCATTACCGACCTAGGGGTGATTCCCAATGCGTCGGGCCCGATGACTCTCTTCTGTGACAACACTGGAGCTATTGCCCTTGCGAAGGAGCCCGGGTTTCACAGGAAGACCAGGCATATCAAGCGTCGCTTCAACTCCATTCGTGAAAGTGTTCAAAATGGAGACATAGATATTTGTAAAGTACATACGGACCTGAATGTAGCAGATCCATTGACTAAACCTCTCCCTAGGGAAAAACATGATCAACACCAGGACGCAATGGGTGTTCAATTCATCACAATGTAACTAGATTATTGACTCTAGTGCAAGTGGGAGACTGTTGGAAATATGCCCTAGAGGCAATAATAAATGGTTATTATTATATTTCTTTGTTCATGATAATCGTCTATTATTCATGCTATAATTGTATTTTCCGGAAATCGTAATACCTGTGTGAATGCATAGACCACAATGTGTCCCTAGTAACCCACTAGTTGACTAGCTCGTTGATCAACAGATAGTCATGGTTTCCTGACAATGGACATTGGATGTCATTAATAACGGGATCACATCATTAGGAGAATGATGTGATGGACAAGACCCAATCCTAAGCATAGCATAAAAGATCATGTAGTTTCGTTTGCTAGAGCTTTTCCAATGTCAAGTATCTTTTCCTTAGACCATGAGATCCTGCAGCTCCCAGATACCGTAGGAGTGCTTTGGGTGTGCCAAACATCACAACGTAACTGGGTGACTATAAAGGTGCACTACGGGTATCTCCGAAAGTGTCTGTTGGGTTGGCACGGATCGAGACTGGGATTTGTCACTCCGTGTGACGGAGAGGTATCTCTGGGCCCACTCGGTAATGCATCGTCATAATGAGCCCAATGTGACTAAGGCGTTAGTCACGGGATCATGCATTGCGGTACAAGTAAAGAGACTTGCCGGTAACGAGATTGAACAAGGTATTGGGATACCGACGATCGAATCTCGGGCAAGTAACATACCGATTGACAAAGGGAATTGTATACGGGATTGATTGAATCCTCGACATCGTGGTTCATCCGATGAGATCATCGTGGAACATGTGGGAGCCAATATGGGTATCTAGATCCCGCTGTTGGTTATTGACCGGAGAGGCGTCTCGGTCATGTCTGCATGTCTCCCGAACCCGTAGGGTCAACACACTTAAGGTTCGGTGACGCTAGGGTTGTAGAGATATATGTATGCGGAAACCTGAAAGTTGTTCGGAGTCCCGGATGAGATCCCGGACGTCACGAGAGGTTCCGGAATGGTCCGGAGGTGAAGAATTATATATAGGAAGTCCAGTTTCAGCCACCGGGAAAGTTTCGGGGGTTACCGGTATTGGACCGGGACCACCGCAAGGGTCCCGGGGGTCCACCGGGTGGGGCCACCTATCCCGGAGGGCCCCGTGGGCTGAAAGTGGAAGGTAACCAGCCCCTCATGGGCTGGGTGCCCCCCCATGGGCCTCCCCCCCATGCGCCTAGGGTTGGGAACCCTAGGGTGGGGGGTTCCCCCTTGCCTTGGGGGGCAAGGCAACCCCTTCCCCCCCCTTGGCCGCCGCCCCCCTTGGAGATCTGATCTCCCAAGGGCTGGCGCCCCCCCCAGGGGTCCTATAAATAGTGGGGGAGGGAGGGCAGCAACCTACGGCCTTGGGCGCCTCCCTCCTCCCCTGCAACACCTCTCTCTCTCTCGCAGAAGCTCGGCGAAGCCCTGCCGGAGACCCGCTACATCCACCACCACGCCGTCGTGCTGTTGGATCTCCATCAACCTCTCCTTCCCCCTTGCTGGATCAAGAAGGAGGAGACGTCGCTGCACCGTACGTGTGTTGAACGCGGAGGTGCCGTCCGTTCGGCACTCGGTCATCGGTGATTTGGATCACGGCGAGTACGACGCTGTCATCCACGTTCATTGGAACGCTTCCGCTCGTGATCTACAAGGGTATGTAGATGCACTCCTTTCCCCTCGTTGCTAGTAGACTCCATAGATGCATCTTGGTGAGCGTAGGAAAATTTTAAATTATGCTACGATTTCCAACATTGCCTCTCTTTGACGTGGAAGTATTGAACAACTTCATTGATGAGTGGTTTGACACCCCCAATCTCAGCTTTGACGATCAGCAACTTCCCATTGGCCTGAGCGTCTCCTTCCATAGCGCCATTGCTCCTGAGCTAGCTCTTGTTCAGAAAATTGTTGAGCTGAAGCACAAGATCGATTATGAAAAGGCTCAGTTCAAGAAGCACATGGCCAAGCTCAGCGTGGCAGACGTCCAGAACTTCAAGGTCATGCTGCATGAGCTCAAGGAAGCGTTTCACAAGAAACGTGATGAAGCCAAAGGTTCTCGTGAGCGCATGAAGATTCTCGCTGCCAAGTGTGTTCAAGCTTACAATGAAGCTGAGAAGCGCATGGCACTTGGGCGTCCTGGCATCGACCCTAAGATGGCCGCCAAGCAGAAGAAGAAGCCATCTGTGGACCAAACTGAACCATCCAGGCAGGACGAACCTCGCATTGTATTCCCAGCCAGTATGACAGGCGTGAAGCCTAAGGTCCCCACAGTGGCTTCAGAGCTTCAGAAGACAAGGGCAGCTGAAGCCAAGGCCAGAAAGCACAAGACCAAGCACACCACTGAGGATGCTCCACCCACCAAGAAGCGCAAGACCAAGAAGAGAGATCGGGCTGCTCCACAGAGCCCCTTGTAGTCGAGCCGATTTCTATTGCTCGTCCTGAATCTGCACAACAAGAACGTCGAATGATAGTTCATGAGCCTGCTTCCACAAAGGCTCCTGAAGCTGAAGACATTCCAGCTGTTGACCCCACCGCAGCTGAAGACATTGGTCATCATGACAATGTTGAAGATGATGAAGTCCTTCCTCAGATCGAGCACAATGTGGTATCATCGCCTGTTCTTACGAACAGCGAACTCATCAGCATTGGTCGTCCATTGACGCCAACTGCTCAGGATGACTCATGGGCTGATCACCCACAAGACTCCCCCCGTCAAGAAGAAACACCTGTTACTCCCACAACTCAAGTCACCACTCCGGTGATTGAAGATGAAGACTTTGTGGCCCAACCAACTCCATCTCCACAAGCGTCGCCAGCATTTCGCAGGCTTCGCAAAGGACCAAGGCCACAGGTCACTCTGTCAAGTGTTCCAGAAGGAGAAGAGCGCCAATCCGTTTCACGCCAAGTCTTTCCTGAAGCCTCTCCAACTGTGAACAACCCCGAGACTGAAGCCAATATGGCTGAAGATATTCCGGCTGCATCAGCCGATGACCAAGAAGAACCAAGAGAAGAAGAAGCACGTGTTGCTACACCCCCTACCAACCAAGTTGTTCTCGAGGAGAACGTGTCTGACCCTCCAGCTACTCAAGTGGAGGTTAACAACATTGAGGCGGCCACCAACACCAACACTGAAGCCAATGACGTTGTCATGGCTGAAGCTAATGTGGCGCCTGAAGTCAATGTGGTGCCTGAAGTGATAGCACCTGAAGTCAATGCTGCACCTTATGCCAATCTGCAGCCTGAAATCACTGCCACTGCCACTGCTCCTGTACCGCCTCCCAGGCCACATACTATTGAGCAAGCATACAACTATAGTCAGCTGGTCACTGTCAGATGGCCTATTCTGGTTCCTCCTCCTGCTGCTGGTCCGCAATTTGACTATCATGTCGCGCACAGGCCACAGGTCCAGAAGCCAAAGCCAAGACTGCCCAGGTTTCCAGGTATTGCCACTTCACCAGGGTCCTTCAATGCAAATGGCTTCATTGCGCACAACACTTTCTTTGATAGCGCCAAGAACCCCTATTCCAAGCCAAGGATTTCATCAGATCGGTTCTGGAGCTATCAGGAGCGCAGTTATTATTCATGTGTTCTTTATGATCAAGGGCGCATCTTCCTTCACATGTGTCTTGACTGCGAAGCCATTGCTGGTTTGCCATGCCTTGAAGAAGCCCTTGACTGCTTCCGTGGCGCTGGCTTACTAAACTTTGTGACTGATAAGGAGCATTGGAATGAAGAGCTTCTACTGCAATTCTATGCCACCCTCCACATTCGCGGCTACAACAGGGATCCAAAGACTTGGGTCCTTGAGTGGATGACAGGCAATGTCCATCATGAAGCCAAAGCTTTTGACATCATTGAGCTAACCGGCCTGCCCACTCCAGGAGAATTATATGAACCTGGTTGTCAGCTTCACCGCAATGCTTTGGAGAGTATCTTCCATAAGCCAGAGCCCAACATGAGCCAAATGCTGAGCATGATGAAGCCTCTGCCACATGACGCTGATTACCCAAAGGAGTTCTTTGTCGAAGACCTAGAGTATCTCCCACGCACTATTTATCACATCACCAGGCCTGTCAAAGGACATTCTTCAGCAGCAAAACTTGAAGGAGCAATGAAGACTTTGGTCTTTTATATCTTCAACGGCATCAGCTTCAATGCTCAAGACTTCTTTATCAGGCAGTTGGCTGCATCAGGCTCTGATCTCTTTGGACTGAAGTTCTACGCTCCGTGGGTCATGCGCCTCATCAAGCTACACTCAGCTGTCAACTATCAGCCCTCTGCTCGCAACCATCTGATCTTTCTGCCAGAGGTTGATATGTCAGTTGAAGCCATATACCCAGAGCCTGCCAAGGAGCCTGTTTGTCTTCACAATGCTGATCACCAAAGCTTCACGCAACCCATTGAAGGAGTCCAGGCAGTCACTCGTGTTTATCCTTTGGCTGGCAATACACGCTTACCTCACCGTGCTCAAACTGAAGCCACTGAAAGCACTATTGCTCAAAGGCCTCGGAAGCGATCTCGTGTTCTCAATGACCGAGAACTTCTCGTTGCCCTGCATCAGAAATAGGATAAGCATCACTTCTGGCTGAAGCGGCAGATGCAAAGCCTCTTGGTGGACGTCAATCGCATTCGCAATCTTGCCACTAAGAATGCCTTTGTTACACATGAAACCTGTCGGAGGTCATGGAAGAGTTTGACATTGCTGAGTGCTGAAGCAGATCTTCAAGACGATGGCTTCACTGAAAGATTCAAGTTTGACTCCACTCCTCCAAGGAATGTTGTCTTGTGTCGAACTCCGTCTCTTGAAGACTCTGATTATTCCTCCTCCGCTGCAACGGTGAATGCCAGAGTAATCGATGATCAAGATGATGCTACTTCACCTCCTCTAACTTCAGCGCGTATCGACACTGCACCAAGTTCGTCTGCACCGCCAAACCCCGACGCCGACCCTGCATCCTCTCCTACTCCTTCTGGGAACGAGTAGAGGCTCTATGTCTTCAAACCTTTTTGGTCCTTACTGACAAAAGGGGGAGAAGCATATGAGTTGATAGTCTTCAAGCGGGTCCATATGGGCGGTTGCTTTATATTTTGCCTAGTGTTTACAACTCTCGCTTTTGATACATTTGGTTCTTTGAGTTGTAACACTTAAACTTGATGGTCGTCTGCTACTTGTTTGCTATTCTGTGATGCGATGATAAATTCCGCATGTGCGATGATAAATTCCGCACTTAGTCATTTTGCAGACGTCCATTTTCATTATGCATGTCATTATCTTGTTATATCAAATCATGCATGATGAATTGTCTTCATAAGTTGAAGAGGATCTCCACAAGTACAACCTGCCATGTGCATTTGCATTCCAAAAGCAAATTACTTATATGCACATCTTCAGGGGGAGCCTTTTGCTACTTATGAAGACAATACCTCCATCCTTTACAATTTCACATACTTTTATTCCCGTTGAAAACTTCAACCAGTTTGTCATCAATCACCAAAAAGGGGGAGATTGTAAGTGCATCTAGTGCCACCCCTAGTTGGTTTTGGAGTATTGACGACAAACCTGGTTGAGGGACTAATGTGTTTGTGAGAATTGCAGGATAACACAGGTAGTAGTCCCTCATTGATTCGGTTTACCTACCGGAGATGACCCCTAAAAATGTATGAAGACATTGAAGACAATGGTGGTATGTGAAGATACTCACATTGAAGACTATGACAAGAGAAGGCATTGCGTGAAGACTATGGAGCGCGAAGACTTAGTTGTTTTGTTGTTTCCTTTTCTTCTTTGTTGAGTCGTAGGAACCACCATACTGTTAAGTGGGGTCCCAGTGAACAAAGTCAGAGTGACTGAAGTGATGCTCAACCAAAATCCTATGTCTTCGAGCGAAGACAATGAGAGCAAATCTTATCCAGAGCTGGATGATTCAGCTTTACTTGTAGACCAAGTAAAGTTGCCGCATGTGTTTGAAATCTAACCGTTGGAACACGTGTCAGTTCCTTAGTGACCCAGGGTCATTTCGGACAAATCAGGTCGGGTTGCCTAGTGGCTATAAATAGCCCACCCCCTACACCATAAATTGGTGGCTGCTCAGAGTTAGTGCACAGCTTTTGTCGTTTGAGAGCAACCCACCTCCGAAGCTTTTGAGAGAGAGAAATCCTTGCGAGGACAAAGCCCAAACACCCAGAGCCAAAGAGTGTTAGGCATCACTGAAGTCTTTCTGTCCGCGTGACCTGAAGACTTGTTACACTTGAGGACTGTGAATCCTCCAGCCGGTTAGGCATCACGTTCTGAGCATCCAAGAGTCATTGTGGATCGCCGGTGAACGAAGTCTGTGAAGGTTTGGAAGTCTACCTTGAAGACTTACCAGAGTAATTGGGCGAGGACTAGGTGTCCTTAGCTCAAGGGGAATAAGGTGAAGACGCGGTCTTCTGAGTTAAATCTCAGCCTCCCTAACCAGACTTACAGTTGTCACGGCAACTGAAACTGGTCCAACAAATCCCATGTCCTCAACAAGTGACTGGTTCTATCCTTCCCTCTCTTTACGTACAGTTTGTCTTCATGAAGTCATTGCCTGCTTGCTCTACCTGTTTGACTTCACTATGTGACTACTATCATTGTTTGGCTTCATACTATCTTCCATCCTAATCTTTACTACCTAGCTGCTATTAGTCTTCGTGCTGTCACTTCATTGAATACTTGACTATGGCTTGCCTAGTGTAGTCTACCTTCCGCTGCATATCAATAGGATCATTTTTATTGTTTGTCTTCGAAACTATCATGTTTTGAAGACTTTCATAAAAATCGCCTATTCACATCCCCTCTAGTCGATAACTAGCACTTTCAGTCTTCCCCGGCTCCGTGTCGTTTCCTTCCTAAGCCCCACCGTCGTCGACCGCCCTGGTGCTCTCGGCGAGGCGTGGTCAACGAACGACATCCATCGGAAGTGGACGGTGCATGGAGAGGCTAACAGCTGGGTCCACGGCTGCACACAAGGAAATGCCTCCTTATTACATGCAAAATAATGATTCCTTCACCTGACAGCTGGGACCCACCGGAAGGGCCTCTGTATTTCGCAAAGAAAAGTGTTCCCCCGCTGACAGCTCGGACCCGCCAGCTATATCTTCGCACGCAAGGAAGTGCCTCCTTATTACGCACAAAAAAATGAATACCCCCTGCTAGCTGGGACCCACCATAGTGGGAGGCTGACTTGTGGGCCTACTAAGTTGACGGGGACGGAGGGCTTTGTCAACTTAGTCAATATGAACGATTCTAGCTCCAGTGACCGTACGATGTCCATCCAACGGCCGTAGTGCTTCTTCAACCTCTAGTCTTCTTGCTCCAGCCGCCCAAACCAGCGCCGGTCGTGCCGCATGCTCCTGCTCCCGTGGCCGACTGTGATGCCGCGGAGGCCTCACCGCCCCCTACTACTCCCACCGCTGGCCAGGCCATCCCTCTACTCACCCACACCCCCTATTATTCTGCAGCGACGACAGCCTCACACCGCAGCCGAACCAGTGAACCCTCGTACTCCTCTCCGCGTGGGCATCCATTGCCGCGTCTTCCCCGGCTCTGCATCGTCCCCTTACTAGGCCTCACCATCATCCACCGCCTTGGTGCTCTCGGCGCGGTGTGGTCAATGTGGTCAAGGAACGACTTCTATCGGAAGAGTACTGTACGTGGAGAGCCTGACAGCTGGGTCCACAGCTGCAACAAGGAAGTGCCTCCTTATTACGCAAAAAATAATGATTCCTCCACCTGACAGCAGGGACCCAGCGGACGGGCCACCGTATTTCACGAAAAAACGTTCCCCCCTGACTGCTGGGACCCACCAGCTACATCTTCGCATGCAAGGAAGTGCGTCCATATTACGAAAAAAACGATTCGCCCCTGACTGCTGGGACCCACCAGCTACATCTTCGCACGCAAGGAAGTGCCTGATAGTCGGGACCCACCTGGTCGAAGCGTACGTAGCGTTGTCATTCTGGTCGCGAACGTGTACGTACATATTGGTGGATCGGTCTGTCTGCAGGCTGCAGCGATGAACCGTGCCCGTGCAAGGAAGGGCACGTGTCGTAGTAGAGGCGCAGACGTGTTGTAGTAGAGGCACGCACGTAGCATGTCATGCAGTCCAGTTAATATCGTGTACACGTACGTACAGCAGTCAGGGTGCAAGAAAGTAAATACGGCCACATACGTACATAAGGGCGGGGTCTCGAATGCCTACTCGCGCATACGTATGGCCAGGGCTCGTGTACATGGCTGGGTAGGAACGGAGAAATTATGTCGTCGTCGTGTTCATGGGGAGGCAACAATATGCGTCTGTTCATCGGGAGGCAACGGAATACGTCGTGTTCATCGGGAGCCTACCGGCTTGGACGGAACAGCCGATCGAAACGAGGCCTGGCGTACCGCAGAATGGAGGAAACGGCCTTGTGTTCGACTGGCCACAGTTGAAACGGGATCCTGTTTATCAGGAGGGGTCTAGCGTACCGCAAAACGGTGGAAACAGACTTCTCTTGGACCTCCTACGGTCGAAACAGGGCCCTGTTGATCGGGAGGGGTGTGGCGTACCGCAAAACGGAGGAAACGGACTTGTGTTGGAGCGCTACGGTCGAAACGGGGGTCCTGTTCATCGGGAGGGGTGTGGCGTACCGCAAAACGGGACTCCACGAGATACTGTTCATCTCCACCGTCGACCTCCTCCGGCCTCCACGAGCTACTGTTCATCCACCGTCGACTTCCTCCAGCCTCCACCTGCGACTGTTCATCCACGGGCTCCTTTTCATCCAGCCTCCACCGCTCCTCCACCGGCTACTGTTCAACCAACCCTCTCCACGGGGTCCTGTTTAACCACCCCTCCACTGGCTACTGTTCATCCAGCCCTCCACCGGCTACTGTTCAACCAGCCCTCCACCGGCTACTGTCCAACCATCTCTCAATGGGGTCCTGTTCATCCAGCCCTCCATGGGGTCCTGTTCATCCACGCCCAACCGGCTCGATCGATCGGGGTCCTGTTCATCCAGCGGCAACACCACGGGGTCTTGTTCATCCAACCCCCCACCGGGAACTGTTCATCCAACCCCCCCAACAATGCTCACTGTTCATCAAGGGAAGGAGGCAGCAGGTTCGATCGGCTTCAGTTAGCAGCAGTAGCGAACAAAGGAATCGCTCGATCGGGTTCAGTTAATAGTCATCGATCGATCGCTCGGGTTTAATAACGCTTAGTCTACAGTGCAATCGCTCGGGTTCAGTAGGCGAACGCCTCGCTCGGGTTCAGTTAGATCCCAACGCCTCACACCCACGCGGGTACGTGTATGAGAGAAACGCGCATCGCTCGGCCCCCGACCACCCACCGTAACCGGGAACTCCCCGATATTTTCCTCGCCCTCGCTTCTACTACGGTTTTTTCCGTCATGGACGGCCCAAAGAATGTCATGCAGCTGCGTGTCCGGCCCGCCCAGGACGAAAAGCCTATTTTCTGTCATGATTTTTCATCATAGAAGTAGGAGCCCACCACATCTATGATGATACCGAGTTTTGTCACAATTATCGTCATAGAAGTGTCATAAGCATGAGAGAGAAAAAATCGTTCAGCCCAAAATGTCACGGATGTGTCTTTTTTTTGTAGTGCCGCCATCAGTCCCTGCCTTATTTTTTTTCCTTCCTCGTTCGTAGTTGTATTTCCTTGTCAAGTCAAACCCACAAGAAAAATGAATAAAAATTCGCTTTTAAGAACTCAATTATGCAGGATGCTGACGAGCACTACTTTAACGTAAGGCGGCCGCATGATTGGACGATTGAAGGTGCAAGAAAAAAGGGCATCATTGCATATTCACAACTATGATGTGTAAACTAAGCAGAAGGCATTTCAAAATATTAGAAGCAATGATAGCTAGACACCATATGAAAGATGCAACAAATATCACTCTACCAAGTTAAAACTGTCTTGTCATAAGTGCCATTTCAACAAATTAGAAATAGTACAAGCTAGAAAAGAATGCGAGATGTAACCTATATCACACTCCCAAGTCAAACGTGTCTTATGATAAGTGATTGTTGCAGGTTACACAATAGTAGTACTTTGATGTAAGAACATGGTGTGATAGACATATATTGTATGTTCTAAAAACACGAACACGTGTCTTATTCACAAGTATCTCTACTCCTAATGGAGCAGTTGGTAGTCTCGCTTTCAGGTTTTTTTCGTCCCACCACTTTCGTCCGGATTTTTTTCGTTAGGTTTTTTTCGTCTGGTTTTTTCTTCCCACCTCCCCTCGCCTAGAAAAAAACTGTACCCCGCCCTCCTCTCGATCCGCCCCCTTCCGTTGCGGCCTCTCTCTTTCCCTCGTCTCCCGCTCCGCCGCCGCCGCCCCATCTCCCGCTCCGCCGCCGAGAGGAGTTGCCCTTTGCCGCCACCGAGATCCCGTGCCTCTCTATAGATCCTTCCCGCTCTCCTCTTCATCCATCCACCTAGATCGAAACCCGCCGCCCCTCTGTCTCTGCTGATGCTCAAAGGAAGACGAGGGCTCCTCCTCCCGGCGATTCCCCGTGGTCCTCGGCGGCGGAGACAACTAGGTCAATCCTGTTTCTTTGGCTCAACCAATTTACCCGGGCTGGCGAGCTAGGGTTAGGGTTACCAGCTCGACGCTGCCGCCCCATGATGTCGTAGGTGCTGCTATTACCCGCCGCTGGCCCCGTGTGCTCGTGGCCGGCCCGTACTAATGTTGTTGTTCGTGGCTGGCCCCCCTTGGGACGTCCTCTCGCAGGCACTACGCTATACATCGCTGCTTGATGTCATCGGATGCCTAGGTTTCAACCCAGCACAGTCCAGAAAAAAGCATGAAAGCATCCACCGATCCAGCATCGCACGACTTGATTCTTTTCCTCTGCATGTACGCACTAGGTGCTCCAAGCCTCCAACGCCGCGCCGCCGGCTGCCGTCCCAGCCTCCCCGTGCCCAGCTCCCCTGGTCTCAGCTCCCGCCATCCTTCGTGAGCGCGCGGCCCGGCTAACTGCCTGCGAGAGGACGTCCCAGCCATCGTGAGTGCCGCCGTTCGCGGCCACACCGTTCCCTGCATGGTTTGCTCGTTGCTTGGTAAGCTTCCTTTCATGCTTGGTAATTTTACAACACAGGATATTATAACTGGTGTTTGGCTCAAAGTTTTAACTAAAGTATGTAGCCAGCTTATGTGGCGTCAGGTGGTAGCTGGTGCAAGGCCCGCCCCACCTTAATTTTTTTCCGTCCTCCGCCACTTACTCCTGTGTCGTTCTTGTGCAGCTGCAGCGAAAAGACAATGGGGTGATGGGCGCCGGGGCCGGGCACTGGCGGTTGGTGGAAGGCGCTGTGGAGGCGCTGGCGGCTAGCCGGCCGCCACCACTCCACCGGCCGCGCGCAAGTCCTTTTTTACTTGCGCTCCTCTCTTACCATGCAGCTGCGGTGGCAGAGGACGAGGCCGCGAAGAAGGACGCCAACGGCATGCAGCAGTAGCAGCGTCTTAGCAGCAGGTCACTGTCCATTCCGGCAACGGCGGATTTCACCATTCTTAATACTCCAGCACCAGATTTTGTTGCGAAGGCTTTTGATATTGTGGTGCAAGAATTGACATCTAACGCAATGCCTGGACAAGGTATGAGCCGTTCCTTACCTGGTAAACCTGTTAGAGGATTCACTGGATCCGCCCTTCTAAAACATGATTTGGTTTGCATGTATTAAGTGACAGAGGTTGAACTGACACATGTGAAGAACTCAACGATTTGATCGAGGGTAATTTTTTATCCCACACACCGATCCATTTGAAAAAGATTTGATATCCCTCTGATCACTTTGCACTGCAGGTAATTGTTGCAGAACATATAGGAAGGTAGCATTTTTTTATGGTTATCTGAATGAACGGAAAAACTAAAGATAAGTGGGCCCAAATCGAAAAATACTTTTTCAATTGAGCTGTCATGTAAATGTCCAAAATTGAGATGATTAATTCACTTATGTATGGTGTAAAATTTATATGCTGGTGGTGTTCTTTTTATGGTTTCACATTGTCTGGTGGCAATCACATGTACAAAATTGCACGTTTTCTGTGATGTAGTATAACACCATGGTGAAGAAACCATTCAGACTCCACAGGCAAAATCATTCCGAGAATTATCATCTATATTTGCACTCATGTGTCTTTTCATGTTACGCTCATACTTGTACATTATTGGACATGGCAGTGAACCATTCATTTGTTACATGGAGTGCGTTCGACAAATTAGGTATTGCTTTCATTTGTGCTGTCATTTATTATATATATATTTATATGAAATAAATATACCCAATTGCACGTTTTCTGTTGGGTGATTTTGGAATCATCCAACAGTTTTTTATTTTATAACTTTTCATCTAACCTTATATTTTCTATGAAAACTAGCACAAATGCCCGTGCGTTGCAACGGGAGAAAATTTTAGAATCCCGTGTTAATTCTCTCAACGGACCCACATGTCATCTCCAACATCTGCTCCACTTTATCCCTCCTGTCCCCCCCCCCCCCCCCCCCCCCCCCCTTCTTCTCACAGCCTATGAAAAGCATGAGCATCTCTCCAGTTTTTTATCTCATCAAATCAATCATGTTTAATTACCATAAATCACTTTTAATTACCCCCAGCATGTACCATATCTTATTTGATCTCTAGTGGCTTCTTGCTTTTTGAAGCAAGTCTCGGCCGTATAAAAATTAGTGAAGTTTTATTTCAAAAGGCGAGGTGGTACTAATTACTAAAGGAACCCTTCATCTAACACAATCATCATCTAGACCAGTTGGCTAGTTGTTATGCTGTTGGGAGGCGAGGTGGGCTTTTGGTTCGGCTGGACTTTTTGTTCAAATCTTGGAGCAGAGTGCAACATTGCAGCTACCACTTGGTAGCCTTTGCATATCATCCATCGGCAACTCCTCAAGGCATAGGAAAACATATGGTTTATCCTGAGAAGATAAAGCTGACATAAACCGATTAGCTTCTGCAATAATTAAAATCAAGACTCTATCTCAGCAAATTACCATTCTGCAAAGAAAAATAAATCTAAAACTCGAAAGCAACTAAAATCAAAACGTAAGAACACTTCCATTATCCCACTATAAGCCCGATCCGGTAAAAAATGGATATGCGATCTCACCTATCCGTCCACCAACACCCACCAAGCCTCCACCTACAGGCCGCCGGAGGGTTGCCTCCGCCGGACTCATCTTCTCCTGCCATAACAATCACCTCTCGAAAATTGCCCGTGCTTTGCACAGGGGACATAAATTTGTGTCGTTCAACACCAATCTATATGGCATTACATTGTTGTGGACATGTGCATCATAACTAAAGCCAGATTAATCGATAATATAATGGCACTAACTAATCATAAATCTGCTCGTTATACCTCAAAAAGTGAGAAAATAAAGAGTTAACTTTGGCTCTTTGTTCGGAAAACAGACAATATGTTCTTTGTTATAGAATCATATCAATATGGGATTACCGTTTACTAAAAAATCTGAGATTATTTGCCTCTAGAGATGAATATCGGCCCTCAGAACATCAACACTGTTGGTGTCTTTCCACCAAATTAGAACTCAATCCTCGCACCCATTCCCGTGCTTCGCTACAGAGCAGTGTTGACCAGCTTTGGCTCTCAGAGGGTTACTCGTGTCCGGCAATATACACTACAACAAAATTGACATACTGTGACAAAAATCCTTGTGACAATGGTGGACAACGTCACCGAAATGCCTAATGCGTGATGTTCTCGTCGGTGGCGTCACCAATTACCGCAAATCGGTGACGTTAGACGTCATCTGAATGCCTCGGCCTTTCAGCACACCTGGTTGCCAATTTCTGTGACGGTTTGGTATTTTGCATGACGAACTTGCTACTCACCGAATACTACAAATGTGGGACCCTCAATAGCTAGTTCACGGGTTATTGAGAGGTAGGAGCCATGCGTTGGTTTTGGCAGTTGGGGCCGCCATCATTTTTTCAAAGCCTATTGAGCGTTGTAATTATTTTGTTCTAGCTAATATAAGTAGGTAGTGGCCATGAAAATACTTATGACTATTATATTCTTAAATAGGGAAAACCTTGTTTTGTTCTTTTTTTAGATGGTTAGTTTGTTCTTTCTAATATAATAGGTAGTGACTTGACAAAAAAATTAATCGGGCATTAAAAATATAAAATTTAACACATTTTTTTGTTCAGCGGTGTCTATGCTGAAAACTTCAATTGGGCGCTCGTGAGCTAGTTTTGTTTCGTTCTATCTCAAAAGTTAAAATGGAAATTGGAGATCCGATGGCATCTTACTTTTTTTTTATTCTTATCTGTAAACAGACTGGGCAAAGAACTTAAATGGGGCGCTGGTGAGGTCATGTTGTTTCGATCTATCTATAAAAACTTAAAATTAAAACAGGAGATTCGATGCAAAAAGAATTGGTACAGGAGTTCGAACCGGCAACCACCATGATCTGCACAAACAACGTTGCCACTAGGAAAGAGTCTGGACACTATTCAAATTGTGGTACCATCTTCTTGGACTATACGCCTAGGCGTAGGTTAGTTATTTCTTCCCGGGGCATATGTGGCGCGATCTGATCGTCTTCTCGGTTCTAGCTGGCGGCGCTTCGCGGCGGGGAGAAGCAGGACGGTGATAGCTGAAGCACGACACAGATCGGTTCCGGCTGGCTGTTGCCAATTGCAAGTAAGTGCATCCACTCGCTTGTACCACGTCAAGCGGATCCATCCAGCCATCTGCCATCATATCGAAGGAGGCGTTACAGCGCCGCCGCATTGCACCGGCTACCACACCGCGCCTCCGCCTCTCCCTCTTACCTCCGCTCTTCCACCTCAGGCATCACATTTGCTCGTCGACGACTGGGACAACGTGGCTCGTCCCCAACCTGTCCCCAACTGGCCACCGTCCCGTCACCAACTGTGCTCAGAGTTTTCTGTCCATCCATCACCTGACAAAGGCGCAGAGTTTGGACTTGCCAGTGCTCCCGGCTTGGCCCCAACTCCCGAAGCATTGATCCAGCCGACCCCTGCAAGGTAAATTGTGTGACCGATTGAACTGTTACTTCTGCTATTGTATTGTGTGTACGAATGTTGCTATGATGTATATAGCATAGATAGATGCATGGTTTTGCAATGACAGTGAGCATATATATGTTTGTGTATAAGACATGCACAAGTCCGTGGCCTTTGGAAACCAAGCATATATGTTGTACTTAGGAAAGACAATGTGAAGGAGGTTTGGTTCTACTAAATTCATTGCCTGAGTAGATGTTTTCATCAATCTTGAAAGGGTTAAATTTGTGGCTGTTTTGTTGTTTCAGTTTAGTAGTGGGTTCACTAGTTGTGTTAGTAGTAAATTTTGCTTCGATGCGGTGTAAGCATATAATTTGCTAACAGTAAACTATTTTGTTGTAGTGCAATGGTTCGAAGCTGGATACAAGGAACGCGTTTCACACCACCATACATGAAAGGTGTTGAAGAGTTTATGGGTTTCGCTCGCCAAAATTTCAGGGAAAATCAGGACATATTGTGCCCATGCAAGGACAGTTTGAATATGGAACACCGAGCCAGGCTGAAGTAGAGGAGCACAAATTATGCAATGGTATGTCTGTTACATATACAAGGTGGGACTTTCATGGTGAAGCGGTGACTGATGATGAAGGTGATAATACAGAGGGTGCTGCATATCAATAAGATGATGATGACTATGATGTTGGCAACGGAGGCGATGTTGCGTATATGGTAGATGATATGTTCATGTCTGGAAGGCAAGGCAAGGGTAAGCCTAACCTCTTTTCCAAGCTAATTGAGGAAGCGAAGAAAGATCTTTATGAAGGATGTAGTGATTTCACACGGCTGTCGTTCATTATTAAGCTCCTCCATCTCAAATCATACAAGCGGATTACAAGTAGAGCATTTAATCAGTTTGTTGAGCTTATTAGTGTGGCGTTTCCACATGCTGATATACCTAAATCATACACTGAAGCTAAGAATGTTCTTAGTGAAGTCGGGCTGGGTTACGAGACAATTCATGTTTCCAAGTTTGATTGTGCATTGTTTTTGGGCCAACATGCCAACAAGAGCCATTGTCCTGAATGTGGGACATCAAGATGTGTCAAAGGAACAATCAGCAGATGCAAGGTGGCATAAGGAGAAGAGGATTGCTGAGGCAAATGTTATGAGACACCCTGCTGATGGTGAAGCATGGGAGCACTTTGATAGTGAGTTCAGTTGTTTCGCTAAGGATGCCCGTAATATGAAGCTTGGTATTGCCACGGATGGATTCAACCCCTTTGGAAACATGACCAGTTCATACCAGGAAGAAATGCCCTCGACAACTTCAACTGTGAAGGATATTGATCAGTTGTTAGACACAAGATAGTGGTACTGATGATGATGGACAGGAAGATGGCGCATTGAGTGAGAATGAGCATTCAAGTGATGATGAGTAGATCGTGTAATGCATATTTGTATTTTACCAAAGTTTAGCTCTTTTATCTTCTTTTCATGTTCATGTTCACGTAATACAGTACATACCATGGTTCGGATTTGACATATACATGCCTGACTAGATAACTTTACTTGACATCCAACTGATAGGTGTTTGCAAAACTGCACTAGTGAACATTGTTTTGCATTTGCTACAGACTGCAATGGTACAAAGGCCTGAACCTGAATACATGCTACTGCAGTACAGTTAGATGTCATATGCCTGACCTTAACTGAGAGATTTCTTTACAGTCATGTGTTCATGTAATGAAAAACTATATAGTAAACAGATGATCAAATAATCAACTACATGGCCAATAAATCTACTCTGTTCCACCCTACTGAAATATATAGAAGACTAGGCCTGAACCTGAACTCACCCTGAAACATTCTCGCGTGTTCCCCTTTGCACGCGCCTCCTGCAGAACCACCGGGACCTGATCCTTCTCTCACGCGACCCATCCCGACTCCTCCCGTACGCCGCGTGCATCCTCAAGAGCAGCGGGGGAAGGGGCCGCCGTTGTGCTTCAGACAGCTCGCTGTTGCGGAGCCGCCGGCGGCGAAGCAAGCGCCCGTGCAGCGGAGAAGGAAGCAGCGGGGCTAGGGCGCTCCGCCGAAACGGCACTTTAGGAACTGCCGGCGGCAAGGTGCGGCAGGGGGTTGTTTGGTGCTGATTTGGGGATTGTTTTTGTGGTCAACGGCATGGAGGAGACTAAGGTGATAGCTAGCAACCAAGCACAAGAGCAGAAGGAGCGAGTTGAGTGTGAGCGTTTTTTTATATCTGTATTTGATAAGATCATTTGCAGCCGGACCCATATCCCAGCCAAACGTCCGGCAGACTGCCCGATCACTACTACATGAACGCAAAATTGTCATCTAATCGAACAATGCATATCGGGCCCAATCGCCAAGGCTGACCAACAACCCCATATCAAGCCCTCACGGCAGAAACCGGCGAGGCAGAGTCGCACTCTCCAGCACCGCTACGGGTGACCGGCAACCCTTGCTGCCGCAATTGTGTCGTGGTGGACGTGTTGGGCTCCGACCATGACGGATGCATCATCAACCTCACATTCACTGATGACGTGTATGCCACATGCCTCATCGAGAAAGAGTAGGGCATGAGAGACGGCGGCGACTCGAGTCTCGTGAGCCAGTCTGGGTCTCGTGTCCTACTCTAATTCGTCGGTTAGTCACTGCACTAGCATCAAATCAAAAACACATGTGTTATTGGATTACGTCTTCCCATATAAGTCATGCTGTCGGCGAGCGTCGCCCATCTGTGATGTCGCGCTCGTCTCTAGGTCACCCGTTGTCGCGTGCTTCCCACGCCATTGTGCTCATCATCGGCCCAGTGTAGATTTGTAGACCACCTAGCGACGACTAGAAGCACTAAAGCGAGCCGAAGGCGTAGCGCCGTCATCGCCCCTCCCTCGTCGAAGCCCGGCACAACTTGTTGTAGTAAACAAATGGGGAGTTATCGTGCTAAGTCCCCATAGGACCAATGCACCAGAATAACAACCGCCGCCGATGAATAGAAGCGTAGATCTAAAGGATCCAACCTGAAGACACACACAACAAAGACAAAACAAAGACCGGATCCAAGTAAATCCATCAAAAACAACCACCGACCGAATCCCGCGAGATCCACCGGAGACACACCTCCACGCGCCCTTCAACGATACTAGATGCACCATCGAGATAGCGGCTAGGCGAGGAGAACCTTGATCCATCTTCAGGGAGCCACCACCGTCTCGTCTTCCTGGGCAGGACACAAACCCTAACAAAACTTGAAGAAGCACCTAAAAACATAGCTCTCCCGCCAGCAAGGGCCGAAATCCACGCGCACCCATAGCCCTAAGGCCACAGGAGATGTGGTAGATCGGCGGCGCCGCCGATGGGAGGCAGAAACCTTGGCTGCCTTTTCTTGGAAGAGAGACGAAGGGAGGAGAGACGCACTCCAGATCACATACCTAAGACCCCTTTGTACAACTTTCGACATATTTATTTACAATTCTCCACAGAAAACATTGAAAATACCACATATCATAATTTTCATGTAAGATTTTTTTTTAAATAATAATTTGCTACTTATTTTGAATTAAATGAATTACATAATACTAAGTGGAAATTAATTTCTGAAAATAAACCATCTCCTCGCAAAAAAAACTATTTCCCCTCCACCCACGTACTCTTTTCCCTCCACTTCTCTATTTTTTTTGCCGCATCCACTTTGTGTCCCCACCCGTCAAAGACCCAGGCAAAATTTATCCTTCTATTTCGCCCGCGAGGAGGCACCGCTACAAGCCACCGCCCACCCCGGCATTTTTTTCGTCAGATTCAATCGACTCTCCTATCCCACGACTGCGGCGATCAGGGCCGGCAGTATGGGGGTGGCCGCCCGCTGGCCGAGCTCGGATCCACCACACGACCATCCCCGCGCGAGCACTCCGCTCTATCCCCACTGATTGCAGCGACCAGCGATGACGGATTGGAGGAGGCCACCCGACCGGCCGAGCTCTGCATCAACCAGCGACAGCGGATTGGAGGAGGCCGCCCCACCCGGCTCTCTTTCCCCACCGATTGCAGCGACCGGCGCCGGCTGACGATAATTTTCTCATCCCGCCCTCCTCATCCCGCAAGCTCTAGACAGAAGGGATCACCATTGAAGGGATTTGGGGGAGAAAAGCACACGCGGTCGTGAGATTTATTTACATCTCTGAATACAACGACCATGTGGCAAATCCAGTAGCACTGTAAGATTTACTCGGTCTTTATTCAGTTGTCGTGAGATTTCCTGTAGTTCAAGGATCATGTGGCTTCCCTGTTTGTGGTTCTGCTACCCCATAAATAGTCCTTACCTAGGATCGTTAGAACTGAATGTGTGCACTTGTTCTTGATACAATATATTACCATATGGAGTTCACGTTGTATGTTCTTTATTTTGAATTCTGGATAAAGACTAAGTCTGCACTTGTTCTTGTTCAAAACTGAATAAAGACTGAGTCTGCACTTGTGCGAAACTGAATAAAGGCCGAGTCTGCACTTGTTCTTGTTTAACTGAATTCTGGATGCTCCATATTTCCAAGTATGTTATTTATTTCGATCTGTTCTGCAACCCTCCAAAGCATCGTACAGTAATGTCTTTGCCATCATAAATTAGACAAGCATCAATTCCAAGTTAGCAGAACTGCTTGTTTAAAACTGTTTTACACAAACTAGCATTTTTTTGTCTACTAGCAATGAAAGCCAAGTTTCAAGAGACAAGTTTAACTAGATTTCAGTCATCTACTATTGATAATGTAGGCTGGTACAAGGTTCTCCAGAAATGATAGGCACATCCGAACAATCAGATAACATGATTACATTACAAGGCCAAGGTATATGCGACATCATCGCTTCACCCCTTCTATTTTCCACTTGAAACTGTAACCTTCTAATTTATCTGCCAGCTTGTAATGTAGATGCATTAGCATGCTCCACTGGTCCAGCTGATCCACGACCGTCAAGGAGAGGTCGTGGACGTAGACCAACCGTGACCTACAGACCCAGTCCAAGCTGCAAAGCTTTCTTCTGAGTGTGGCATCCACATCAGGAGCCGAATGCATGTTGCTACGCACTGGAATGACTATGACAAAAGCCCACTCAAACATGTTATTCCCCATGCTATTAAAGATATCATGGTGGGATAGTTTCCTTAAATTTCATACACGTGTTCACATGTTGCATAGTCAATTTAGTGACATATCCTATATATGATTGGTATTTCAGCTTAACTTTGAGATGGAAAAGGATGACAAGGTTGGGAATGATGTATGCACAAAAGTAATCCAGAAGGGTGTTCGACAACAACGCTACAGGCTAAAGAAGAAATACTTCAATGGTTATACTGCTCAGGAAGCATTATCAAATAAGCCAGCGAACATCACTCATGAGAATTGGACCAGCCATGTCAATAAATGGTCTGATGAAAGAAACAAGGTTTGTAACAAGATATGCGACCAACAATAGTTTTTGCACTCACATCTACTGTACCATATGTAAATACTTATATTCATTTTCTTTATATAGGAAATATGTCAAATGAATAAGGAAAACCGAGAAGCTGTCAAGCATCACCAAAAGACTGGATCTATGTCTTATGTTGCCTTTTTCAGCAAACTTGTAAGAATTCCAAATATCTTACTTGTACTCCTATCTCTATTGCATCTGGCCAATATATATGTAGTAGTAATGTTACAATTTCATATATCTTGTAGGAAAAAGACAAGTACAATAATCAGGACACAAGTCCCATTGAGTTTTTCAAAGACACCCATACAAACAGCAAGACTGGTAGCATGAGCGAGCCGACACTTCTAGCTCATGTAAGATTTCTTCCTCTATTGCTTCTGACTTGAAATAAATTCTCATATTGATCAAGTGTAATCTAGCATGTGAACTTTGCCTTAGAATTAATGTTTTTCTTTATACTGTAGAATGCGATGGAAAAGAAAAGGGAAACACAATCAGAAGGTGAGTAGCTAGTATCTGATACAGCGATTGTGGCTGAAGTTCTAAAGGAAGAAAGAGCCCATAGCACCTTTCTTTCCAGCATGGGGTATGCATCAAGATCTGGGAGGTCTGGGAGCTCTCCCAGATCCGAGTTTTAGAAGAAAGAATTGAACAGAAGGATAGAGAGGCAAGAGATGCAAATGACAGGTAATTATCTTATTTCCCTTTTTGTTCTTGTTATTTCTTTTTGCTTGCTTCTGTGTGCACATTGCACTCATTACAGTGAACGAAAGTTCAATTAAGGAGTGCTTCTTTTAACCTGGGTTATTGACTTGATATCCTTTTGGTGATGCTTCCTGTAATCAAGCTGTTGGTTTTGCATATTTTAAAACATTATAAGTTATTCTTGGGCTTACTATTTCATTGGCCCATGGGCATGCTTGCCTTGACATTCAATAATGTACTTCTCTATTTCAAATTGGTACCCTTCTACCTTGTTATCTTGTCTGTTTTCATCTCATTGCGATGCAATGTTGTTGTGTTTTGTCATTTATAGGCATCGGGAGGAGTTAGCCGCAAGACTTGAAGCACAAGAGAGAGTATTTTAAGAGATACAAAAGAAACATCAGGAAGAATTGGAAGCTCTAAAGAAGAGCGAGCAAGAGAAGAATGAAGCTTGTGTAAAGAAGCAAAAGGAGACGGATAATCTGCTAGATTTTCTCTTGAGGGCACAAGCAACTCAGCAAGCAACTCAGCAATCCCAGTCCAAACCAGATGGTTCATGAATGCCATCCTTACATTGGAATTATAAAGAGAACATATGTGGTCTTTAGTTAATATTAGTTTTCATCTTGTCTATTGTCTGTGTCAAACTTGAGTCAGTTTTTTACTGTCACTTTTGTTTACAGAATGATTTGGCTGAGACGATTTCATATATAATATGATTTGACTTTCATATCAATTTATGATGTGATTTCTCTTTAACTTTTTTATATAACTTGATGTCAATTAAATACTTATTTTCATTGTAATTTAGATTCGAAAGAAAGTAAACATATTTTGATGACGCCGTCTTCATCCATAATAAAAGTAGTGGCACTAGTGGGATAGCGGCTCGGGTGTTGATGTGGCATAAAGTTAGTGACGTTGCCTCGTCACTGAATATGGTACAATATGGCATATTTTCTCCTAACACGTGACATTAATTGATCGTCATGGAAATAGCAAGCCGATGACATTCAATACAACGTCACCGAAGGTCTCAATTTCGATGACGTTTTTGCGCACGCGCCGTCACTAGGAGTAATCTGTGACGGGGATTCCGTGACGATGCTTGTGACGCCCATAAAATGTCACCAGGGGGTAATTTGTGACGTTATTAGCTATTCGATGACATTTTTTAGCTCGTCATAGTAGGCCCGATCTCTTGTAGTGATAGAAGCGCTTCATGAATATTGTTTATCCTTAGGCTAATGTAATAGCCTAATATTTGTGAGCACCATCATCTAGCAAAACAGAACAGTATGCTAGACGCTACTCGTATCTGATTAGAAAGTTTTGAGACCTATTTCAAAATTTATATCAGATTTTAACCAAATGCTAGAACTTTGTATCTCAACAAACTCATGTTTTGTAACTAATATGCAGCTACAGAAATCATCTATCCCTCCATTCCATGATAGCCACACTAATTACAAACTCTAATTAGACAAAGAATAGGAACATGTACTTCTACCACAGTTGTACAATATACATTGATAAACCTGCAAATGCATGTTACAATTTTGGAGCAATCAACACAGGCAATGCATATATATATGGAGCTTATTCTAGAAAGCACATAATTTCTTTTAGGCATAAAAATAAACACCTGTAGCTGTAGAGCAGGACCGCAACACAAAATAGAGGAAAATAATTCCCCTGTGTTTTTCAGGTCATAAGCTTCAAGAGTAGTTTCAGAACCGAACTCCTTTTCACTAAAACGCTCCAGCAACAGAAATTCACCAGTTTAAAAACAAGAGTGAGCAAAAGTTAAAACACACCCACACACCTGTAGGCGTTTCAGCCATGTATGAGAGAGCTCATAATTCTTTCCTCCGAGGAACACAACTACACAAGCACTGGTGGTCGTGCCCAAGGCAGCGGATGTGGTTGTAATGCCCTTGGCCAAACTGTTGGTGTTGTAGGTCGTGCCCCTGATCAAGATGGATGAGATGTTGGCGGAGGTACTGGCTGGCCAGCGGCGAGCGAGCAACCGGAGGTGCGCCTCCATGGTCGCTGCCCATGGCGTGCACGCGGTTAGGCGCGGGGCTGCAGCAGATGGCGCTGGCGACGCGCAGCCACGACGCTGCACACGCGAGGTGGGGGACCTGAGAAGAGGCGCAGGGGATGGCAACTGGGAGCTGCGCACCAGGCCGGTCGTGGCCGAGGTTGAAGGAGAGGGCCATGGATTGAGGCGAACTCAAGCGGTTGCTGCTGAACAGGGGGGCAGGAGAAAAGGACGAGAACGGAGATGAAAGAGGCGGGCTCACGAGATATCGCCGGCGTGTCCCTCGTCGGCCGCGAGCAGTCTCCGGCGGGAGGCGCTGAATCGGGTGTTCGGGCGGCGGGCGTCTCTCGCGCGTGGCGGCGCAGAGGGGATTTAGGGGCTGTTTGGTTTGTGACTAACTTTGCCAAAGGTTGCCACACCTAAGGTTAGGCAAGTTTGACTAACTTAGATGAGTGTTTGGTTCAAGCCATACCTTAGGCAAGCCATACTTGAGCCCCACATAGCATACACATAAAAAGTGTGGCAAGATTTTCTTAGGCTTGCCAACTTGTGGCTCTCATTTTAATGAACTAAGCTTAGGCAAGGTTGGCAAAAATGTGTGGCAAAGTGTGGTAATGCTAGGCCTAGAACCAAACAGCCCCTTAGTCGTCGGGGCAATACCTAGCGAATCGTTTTTACTTTCTTTTTTCCGACGGGAGCGAATCGTTTTTACTTAGTGCACTGCGGGTTGATTATTACTAAGATCAATGGGTTTTCAGAATTTTAACGACGGACGAAACTACAGCTAGTTCTCCGAATTAGTACCACCTCGCATATATGTTTTAAATTCAAACTAAAAGCGTAAATTCATGGGAAGAAGCGTATTATGACGGTGAATCCGACAAAGTCAATCCGTGTTTTATTATTAGGAAGAGATTTTAGGTTTGGGTCATACTTCAACCATCATCTGCGTCTGACCAATTACCCAAGATGTAATTGTCTCCAAACTGGAAGTAGAAATATAGTCAGAATCTTAATTTCAAGTTCTTCACGTACACTTTGCTCTTAGTGCCAGGCTCTAGGAACTGTTCCCAAATTATTTATTTTATATGCTAGAGCTCCAAAGCTTAGACTTATGTAGTATTAAATTACTTAATGGTATGCAAAGTCCACTTCTAGGATAAGATCATCTTTCAGCAATAGTATTGAACCGTGCAAAGTTAAGTTCTATTTTTTTCCATGCAAAAAAAAAATCACCTTCGACCTCCAACGCATGGCAACTCAGCCAAAGACTGGCGTCAGTTCATGCAGTGCACACCCTCCCTCCAGCAGCTCATATCTTAGGCATATTCCCTGTTTTCTTGGAAGTTTAGAAAGATCCTCTTGGTGATATCTCCGATTTTCATGCAAGTTTAGAAACATTGTAGCTTATGTCGTCTCTTTTCTTTTAATGCTCAGCTTGTATCCTCTTGCAATGCAAGATTATCCATATTGCTGGCAGCCCTTATTTTTTATGTGTGCTTTACTATTCATTTTTTCGTGCATATGTATTAAACTGATAATGTAATATGGAGATCCCAAAAGCTCATTGAGATATTTATATTGCTTCTCTATAAATCGAAGAAGGAAGTCTTTTATGTGATTCTTTTTTCCGTTTGAATGCTCTCCAGTTTCTTCATGGATTAGTTATTCAAACCTGCAGTTCTTTCTATAGTCATCAAGGGCAACATGAATAACTCCATTTTGGAACATAAAGCTGGACATAATTTAAGGAATGGATCCACTCCCCTCAAGAAGGATGACGACCACAACGAGGTATATATACCATATGTGCTCATACCATTCTATTGCATTTACAAGTTCTTGTTTATGTGTAATTATCGTAAAACTAGCTGGATCAATTTAGTCTTGTTTTGGTCGGATGAATGACAACAGAAGGAGTACTTTATGACCAGTCATTTTATACGTAGCTTTTCAATTACAGAAGCGCAATAGCTAAGAATTAAAGCCCTTTCTCCACTACATTTGCATATTGCTGGTGAGTGATATGTATTAATTTTCCATCTAATCCGCATAGCATAATGGGACAAAATGTTAATCCATCATCGATTATTGATGTGGCTTGTCTTTGGACCATGCTTTTTTGTTATAAGTTGTTCCTCTTCTACATGGAACTTAGGTATATGCCTATAACAAATTTGATCTTTGTTTGACTGAGAAGAAAACTGTATTTGCTCCTTTTAGCCAGTGGTGTAATGATATTGTTTGTATACTGCTTACTGAAGTTTTGTATTATATTACTACTATATATATAGCTGGTGTAGGGTTTTATAGTGCATTTTTTCACAATGGAGTTTGGTCACAACCATTTTTAAAAATTGAATTTTCTCTATAGAGCCTTCATTAAATTTTAGCTTATTTTCTTGACTCATGTATTATGACATTCAGATTCAGGGTACACATTCCCAATAATGCTTTCATCTGCAGCTACAAAATCTGATAAAGTTGATTCTCGTGGGGTAAATACACCAAGCTCTAGAGTTTGGTAAATAAGAACTTGCACCAAGAGGCGAAGAAAATGTATTTTCCAGTTAAAATATCTCCCTTGCTTTAAGAACCAGGCTTCAAACATATATTAGTCAGAATAAAGTTCTTGCTGTTAGCTTGATTTTTTTCTGGTAATACCACTATGCTTAAGAACATGCTCTGATGTTTCTTCTATTTTATATATTTTTATAAATTTTCAGCAAGCCTTTCTAGACGAAATAGAAAAAAATGATAGCTACTGTTGGGTGTTTCTCGACACTTGAAGACTGCAAGTGAAGTTAAAGCTGCTATCTCTAAAGCCAAAGCCATGAGAAAGGCATGTACTTGGTTGCAGAGCCTTGTATATGTTGTGATTCCCTTCCTATTTTCTTATCTATATTATGATTTAATGTCAGTGCAGTGTACCATTTGCAATGACAACAAATTACTTACTTGCTTATCTATCAAATAATTTAATGTCAACGAGGCATGTATAGGAGGACAATAAGCTTGCTTCTTTCCTTCTGTTTTTCTATCCACAAAAAGGTGGAAAAGCTCCTAAATTTCACATAATGATGGTCAATGGTAGTTGTTCAGTATGGTTTCAACATAAATTTTGTTTATATCTGAAAATTTTAAGGATACCAGAAGCATTCGTCCTCATGATTTGGGTATCATACTTAAATGAGCTTCAGATTAATTATCTTTGTACTCAATCTTTTGTTTATAATCCAGCATAAGAGGCATTGGAGCATGCGTGTGTCATGCCTTTAGTTGTCACATCGATTTTCTTGACAAATTTCAGGGGTTCCAGTTACTGAATGTCGGATGTCCTATGTCTATATTGGACAAAGTGTCACGGGAAAGGCCAGTCGGCAGATGACTTACACACATCAAATCGAATCAATGGTGAGTTTCTACAGCCACATGAGTGCAAAACGGAACCGGATCCTCTGCCGTGCCGCTGGGCACGGCACACGTACCGTGCCTTCTTACGACGACCCCAGCGAGCCTAGCGAACGCATTGACATGGGCCAAGAAAGCCCATCTACCCAGCCGTTGCCTAATGCAATCAGTCGTTCACAGCTGCCGCAAAACTTAAAAAAAAAAAGCTGCCGCAAAACTGAAGAAAAAAGCTGCTGCAAAACTGAAGAATCACACTCTTCTGAACTGAACCTGCTACGAAACTGAAGAATCAACCTCTGCAGGTTACAACTAAGTGAATTCCACTTAATAGTCTTAATCAACTGCTGGTCTCGCATTGACAAATTCAAGAGCAGTATAAAAGTTAAAATACTAGAATTTCCACATGTTTTCCCTAGGGCAGATTTAACTAATTAGTACATGACCAACACTATAAGAAAATGAATGCATGACCAGCAGCATCCATCCAATCTTTAGCATTCACCACTCTTCAATTCCTCCTGTGATAAAATGGATCTTCAAGTCTATTGATGACAAAAAGGATCTGATAGAAACATGTCATTTACGTACAGTTGTTCGACACTAGAACCCTGCATCATTAAAGGATTGCTCATGTTAGAAAAAACATCGATTTTGCTGAAACCGTAAGTTAAGCACAATGGTAAATGGGATGAAGCATACCATCAATAATTCAGTGTAACTCTTAATACATCCATAACCATGAAAATCATTCTCAATGCTCCCAGTATCTTTTTCTATCAATGAATGGGTCTCATCTTTGTGTTGCTGGGAACACATAGGCAAGTCATGTGCACTGGTGGTCTTCGTAGCCTTTTTCCTTCCTTTGCTGGGAACCCATAGGCAAGAATCACCAAATCGTTCCGACTGACCTGCCGGCACGTGCTCGCGACGCTTCGTGAGGGAGGAGTGCAAGCTCCGCCGCATCGGCCGCCTTAGCGCGCTCAGGATGCTCTGTTCTGTGTTTTGGCGCCAGAAGACGATAGAGAGGCGTATTTTGGCGCCAGAACGGCTTGGTAGATCGGGCTGGGTGAGGAAGTCCGCTGGGTGACTGGGTGAATGGGCTTTGTTATTTTTCTGGCCCATATCAGTGCGTCGCTGGGTCATCGTAAGAAGGCACGGTACGTGTGCCGTGCCCAGCGGCACGGCAGAGGATCCGGTTCCGTGCAAAACCCCCACAATTGGTAGCCTCTCCTTTAGTGTGTTGTGTCACTAAGTTAGAGCCTCAGCTGTGGTGTACATATTTTTAGGCTACTGATTTTTAGGCCACCGATGCAGTATCAGTATGCTTTATAAAATTATCTGGGTATTGCAAAAATACATAGTGCATCCAAATTGAGCATTAGCTGTGGTCTACATATTTTCAGGCTACTGATTTTTAGGCCTCTGATGCAGTATCAGTATGCTTTATAAAATTATGCTGGTATTGCAAAAATACACACATCGTATTGGAGCGTTAGCCTACATATTTATGGACTGTGGAGTTATGCCACTTCTTTCACCCTCAACCTGTACTGTGTCTCTATACCTTTTTTGCTGTTGTATTGCTTCACCCATAATTAGGATAGAGATCTCTTACCTCAGCAAAGGCGATATGGGTGGAAACTCAACATGCTGCATAAGAGAAGCTGCAGAATCAGATTGAGCATGCAAAGGAACTGATAAGTCGTCTTGGGACGTGTTTCAAGTGAGGAACAGGAAACTACTTGAATTGCATGATTGCTACTTGCATCAAACCAATGTAGTCGGTTTTTGTATTTTCATCCACTGTTTGTGTAATCCACATTTGCGGTTGGAAAGACAGAACTTTCCCCTCCCCGCTTCCCTCCCGTGTCGCGCCCGCTTCGCGATCAGGGGGAACCCCAGCGCCGCTGGCCCTCGCCCCCCTCCCCATCCTCCCTCCTCGCTACCGCCAGGCAAAGCCGGGTTGGTGTCGGTGTCGGTGGCGACGGGCACTACAAAAAAAATACACTTCCATGATGATACGTGTTTGTCACAGTAGGTCGCGTTTTTTGTCATGCATGTACATCCATGACAAATTTATGACAGAATCAAGATAGTCATACATGTGCTGTCGTAGAAGTGTTCCATGACATTACCAAAATTATCATCACGGAAGTGTCCACTTCCATGACGATAAATCGCGCGTCATAGAAGTGCTTTCGTCAAGGGTGACCGACACGTGGCATCCACCGTAACGGAACGCCGTTAAGCTATCGGGTCGGGTTTGGATCCGATAACCCGTTAACAGCCCCGACCAATGGGGATTTTCCACGTGTAAAATCATCATTGGCTAGAGGAAACACGTGTCGGCTCATCGTTGGGACAGATGTCATCCACTCACTGGACAGAAGGCGCCTATGATACGTCGACACGTGGCACGGCCCAACAGTGGCCCATTCCTGTGAAAAGGCCGGCCCGTTTGACTTGGTCAAAAGCTGGCGGGCCGGCCCATGGAAAGCCTGTTAACGGCCTGTTCGCATATAGCCCATTTACAGCCCGCTAACCCAAGGCCCGTTACGCCCTATCCGAATTAGGCCCAGTAGCGTCATCTGGGCCATCCAATATGATTCCAGCCCGTTTTCACTTCTGGCCCATGTATAGCCCATGACGTCTTTCGGCCCATATGAGGCCCTTTGTAACTCTTGGCCCATTAGCGGCCCGTGCTGAAACTGGCCCGTAATGAACAGTGTATTACTTTACACCCATTAACGGCCCGTGGTGAAACTGGCCCGTAATGAACAGTGTATCACTTTATACCCATTAACGGCCCGTTATTCCGTTGGGCCGTTTCCAGCCCAAGTTAACTTTCGGCCTTCTGAGGGCCCATTTATTCTTGGGCTCATTTGCAGCATTCGGTTACTTACGGCCCGTTACTGTCATTTTCTGCTTGTGGGCCAAATTCAGCCCGTCGTTACAGTCGGCCCGTTTGTGGACCGTTAGTCTGTTGGGCCATTTTCATAGCATCACCAAATACGGCCTATTAACGGCCCGTTATGGTCAGCCCATAAAACGTACGATTTCCATTAAAGGCCCGTCTACGGCCCATTAAAGGCCCGTACAAGACCCATAAATGAGTCGGCGGCCCATGGATCCTACGAGACGTAGAAGGCCCATGGATCCTACGAGACGTAGAAGGCCCATGGATCCGACGGCCCGTGAAGGGCCATGGTCGGGCGAGTTGGCCCCCGTTTGAACGATATAGCATATTCAAAGAATTATCCTACTCAATACTATCACCTCTAAAAAGCATACACTATACAACAAAGAGATCAAGGCATAGAAAGGTAGAATAATCCTACACTATACAATAAAGAAATTACAGCCGATTATACCCACTGGGCATTATGGTTCGGCACAGGTGATAATAAAGCATACACAAACAACAAATTACATACACTGGGCAAATACAGCTCATACATCATGGACGCGCATCAACTTAACTCCATTTGAACTATAATCTCTTCAGAAAATAGGATTGGCCGGATTCAGATAGCACAAATTTCAGTCTGCAAAATCTCCAATTCCTTCATGGTTACCTCAGTGTCTTGTTTCATTTTTTTGACTCCTGCATCTAATACCTGCATGTCCAGTCTCAACTTGTTGATTATACGTTGACAATCATGTACACGTTGTCTTGCCACCTCTAGTTGATGCTCGAGAACATCAGCACATTCCAATTCCAATCCATAATCATTCGGTAACGGCCATGCCGCACTGCTCGCAGATCTTTGTGTTGATGTCACTTCATCCTGAAATGTTTCTGTAAGTACACATGACTAGGGCAAAAATATAGTTACAACAGTGAAGCGAACAAGACACTATTTTGTACTACATGGCAAAACAGGACTAACAATAATGTTACACGTCACTTTAAAAAAAATGTTACACGTCATGAAGCATAAGCAGGTGATATTTTAAAAATTATAAAAAAGATAGTCTGTGCAGCCTGCATACAGAAATCCCTCTTAGCTCACCAGAGGAGCATGATGTTGGGGCCCAATCGAAAACACAGACAAGTTACAAATTTAGACAGCACGTTGCGTATAAGTAAGCAAGCAGTTGGCCATTCTGTGCCTCAATTAAAGTCTTAGGGAGCATAATGAACAGCAGAGGGTTTCATACAAACATACTACAGCAGGCAAAACTATGCAATCATTAGCGTAGTATAAACTAGATTGTGAGCCTCATGCAATAATAGTTGGTTAATAGACTTCAAAGCTTCAGGCACACTTCGGCAGAGTAATTAAATGGTAAGGCCTTTAATTATGTCAACTAATAGTGATACAAGTACCGAACATCAGGCATGATTATTTGGGCATCTCATTAACTGAGGACAAATAAAGCAATTGAAAAGAGAAAATTAACTATGCCTGAAACAAACAAGGAATTGAACTGTTGAGTTGCATACAGTGACTTACCTTAGCAGGTTGAAGAGGCTCAGCGCAGCTCCTACTTCTCTTGCAAGGCTCCTTCCTAACATCTTGTACTTGGAAATCCTCAATCTTATCTTCATTGCACCCCCTCTGCAAGGTGACACAAACTAGTTACTCGTCTCCTTGGAAGATAAATATGCATACTTTCCAGTCTGTGAACACAAAAGGATGAGATTATAACAAAACAACACCACATAATGAAACATGCCGCATCTCTTGCACTTGCACACAATGAAATGAGCATTTACTATGTCTGCACTATGTAAAAACTAGGCATACCTTCGAACTGGATCTCCAGGTACTCTTGGAGAGCCTACTGTAGTGTACAGCCAAACCTTTATGTCACCTATGAGTTAGACAAGGCCCCACTACAGCAGCCCTTAGTGTTTAAATCGTTGACAAGCTCTGTTAGAGTGTTAGGTCAAGAACAACAAGTAATCAAAGCAAACAGTCCTAGTATGGCTGGCTGATGCAAACAAGCAATTGAACAGATGTGTGAGCAAATCTTACATATCAAGAAAAGAAGCAAAGAAGGAGGCTTAAAGACCATCACTTGACTGACCAGATTTAAGGGGCATTTAAACATCATGTGCAACGTATGAACTAACATAAACATTGCATATTCCAGATTCTACAATGGAATGCACATGTATTAGGTTATGCCATGTATGATGATGCCTAAATGTACAGATAGCAGGCAGGAGTGATTCATCATTGCACGCACAATTGAATTGCAGGTTAAGGGCCAGTTCGATTCCGCCTTTTCAGGGCATATTGTCAAAATAAGCCATAAAAGATGTAAAGAAGTCATTTTTGAGTTATGGGCTTGGGCTTAACTAATTTCGCTTTGGAGGGGGGTGTTTCGGGTAGAACCTCACTAAAAATTGAAGGGAAGGGGAATAGTGAAATGACTCTGTTGTCTGCCTATATTACACTCAAAATGCAACTGCTGACGCCCGTGTCACACCTGACCCTCAAGTAAAAACAAACACGCAAGCATTCATTGCCCTGCCCGCTTGCATCTCCTCTCCCCTTTCCCTCTACCTCGATCCCCTGCCTGCAGCACTAGGGTTCCTCCAGCGAGCCGTCGCCACTGGTCCCATCTGGCCTGGTCCTCGACGATGCTATGTCCAGCTAGGCTACATGGCCGGCGGGTAGGGGCAAATCTCCCTGGCTGCTCCTCCCTCTGGCGCCGCCCCTCATTCTCATGGTCTCCAGCAGCTGCTCCACTGTGGTTCGTCCAACGCACTACTCCGGCGGGCGCTGCACAACTACGGCTGATGCCACACTGCGGCAGAAGGCACCTTATTCCCCCTCCCCTCCTCCCAGGCCATGGCCTTGAGGTGCTGTTGAAGGATGAGCTCATCCAACAAGGTGAGGATCTCCTCTGATTTTTTGCCAAATTTTCATTCTGATCCACTATACGATGAATTGCTATGAGCTGCTTCTGCTGCTGCTATATGATGCATTGCTATGAGCTGCTCCTGCTGCTGCTATATGATGAATTGCTATGAGCTGCTGCTGCTGTATGATGAGTTGCTATGAGCTGCTGCTGCTATATGATGAATTGCTATGAGCTGCTGCTGCTGCTATATGATGAGTTGCTACAAGCTGCTCCTGCTGCTGCTATATGATGAATTGCTATGAGCTGCTCCTGCTGCTGCTATATGATGAATTGCTATGAGCTGCTGCTGGTATATGATGAATTGCAGACTGCTGCTGCTGTATGATGAGTTGCTATGAGCTGCTGCTGCTATATGATGCTTTCAGGTGGTGCTGCTATACGATAATAACCAGCCACTTGGACCATCGAATTTCAATAAATAATTGTTCTTCATTTAAATGTGGGTCATGCGTTCTTCGTTTAAATTAGGCAATGGGATCTCTATGGAAAACATTGACCAAAGTAGATTGTGCCAAGTAGATGGTATCTTTGTATTTGCATTTTGAGCAAATAGTGATGGTCTGTTTTCCTATCATATTAATTACTGCACTGGGTTCAATTTGTGATGTTTGCAAGTCAAATTAATTTCCATATGGGCAGCAAAATGAAAAAAATATAATGCAATCTAGACTTTCCACTGATCATACCAAAGATAAGCTGAAAACGCAATGAAAAGAACTGGTTGGCTTATTACATGGAGCTTATATTCACAGGTGCTTATTTTCTTAGGATAACTCGTAATAACTGTCCCTAAGAAACTTGGCTAATAGAACTGGCATACAAATAACATGTCACGATGATTGCAATGGAGGAGTGACGTACCATAGCACACTGTATAGGCTCACCGCTGCCTCTCCTTTTTTTGCGATGTTCCATGAAATTGCCACATACATCTTGTACTTTTTCATTGTGTAACCCTATCTGCAAGTTGACACGGCTAATTTCAGACATCTCTACATGATACTACATTGCATATCCCTTGCGCATATTTAAACCACCAATTAACGATTGTGTGCGTACCATAAACTAGCCATGACTCTGTATGCTGGACTAGCAGGCACTCTAAGGGAGCCTAATGTAGTGCACTGGAATTCCTACATGCCACCTACGATTTTGTGTAATGTACTGCCCCTGTTCCTAAATATATGTCTTTGTAGAGATTCCAGTATGGACCACATACAGATGTATATAGATGCATTTTCGAGTGTAGATTCACTCATTTTGCTCCGTATGTAGCCTATAGTGGAATCTCTAGAAAGACTTATATTTAGGAACGGAGGTACGAGGTAGTATCATGTATGACATCTACATATCTAATTTAGCAGCCAGTAGTAGAAATCATTGTCTGCACAAAGGGATTACTGGTCGAAAATCCTAGCAAAGCACGCTGGCAGGCACAGAACAATACAAGAGAGAGAGACGCGCTTACAAGATCATAGCAATGCCTCAGTCCAGGATCTTGGTTGGCCAAGCTGTTAGATCCAGAAGAAACATCGTCCTTGTAGTTTTTGCCAGCTGCATAACAGGTAACAGCGACCGGTTAGTATATTTGAAGTACATCGGGCAGGTGATGCTGGACGGGTTTAAAGGTGACAAGTACCTAGGCCGTGGCGGGTGCTTGGCATCTCTCCAGACGGTGGGAATCAGGTTAGAAACGTCGAGGGTGATGACGCTGCGCTGGCTGTCGGGGTCCGGTAAGGAGATCTAGAACCGTCGAGTAGGGTGTTTGTGGAGCGGCTCCGGTAGGGTGGACTACGGTGTGGGCGAAGCGGATCTGTGGCCGTGGACGAGGGCGTAGGTGAAGCTGCTCCGGTGGTTGGGTTAAGGATGGTGTCGACGACGCGGATCTGCGGCCGTGGACGGGGCGTCAGAAGCTGCTCCGGTGGTTGGGTTAAGGATGGTGTCGACGATGCGGATCTGCGGCCGTGGACGGGGCGTCAGAAGCTGCTCCGGTGGTTGGGTTAAGGATGGTGTCGACGATGCGGATCTGCGGCCGTGGACGGGGCGTCAGAAGCTGCTCCGGTGGTTGGGTTAAGGGTGGTGTCGACGATGCGGATCTGCGGCCGTGGACGGGGCGTCAGAAGCTGCTCCGGTAGGTTGGATGAGGGTGCGAGGAAGCGGATCTGAGGCCGTGGACTTGTGAGTTGGCAAAGCGGCCCCGGTAGGGTTGAGAATGGTATAGGCGAAGCTACTCCGGTAGGGTTGACGATGGTGTCGGCGAAGCGGCTCCGGTAGGGTTGAGGAAGGTGTCGGCGAAGCGGCTCCGGTAGGGTTGAGGAAGGTGTCGGCGAAGAGGATCAGAGGCCGTCGACGGGGGCGTCGGTGGGGCGGCTCCGGGGGGTGTGGACGAAGCGTCTCCGGTGGGGAGTACGAATGAGCCGCTGCAGATGCGCGGCGGTTGACGAGAGTACCGGCGAAGCAGATCCGGCGCCGTGGACAAGGCCGGCACTGAATGGGCTGTGGTACAGTGGTGGATGAGCAGTCTACTTGTTTCTAGGGGAGGTGGGAGGGGTAGATGCGGCCGCAGAAGCAGATCCGGCGAGGTGGACGCCGCTGGCAGTGAATGGGCTATGGTACGCCGGTGGATGAGCAGTCTAGGGTTTCGAGAGGGGAGGGGAGAAAGGGCGATGAAGTACGGACGGCGTGATGTAAGATGCTCTGGTGCTGTGGAGTTAGTCGTTTTTGCGGGAGGGGGAGAGGAAATGGGGGTGCCGTGTAGTGGGGGAACCGGAAGTTACCAAAGCAGCCCCGACCTATCATGTAGATGAGGGCGGTATTGTAACTGTTGGTCTCCGTGCACCAAGGACAAAAGGGGGATTTCGCATGCTAAAGACTAAGGTGGCGGAAATTTTAGAAGGAGGCGGGAGATTTTGCCGCCCGCGGGATCGTTCGTATCCAGTTTCAACTAATTTTGGACCGTGCTAGCGGGAAGGTCATGCTAGACTGTGTACACGGGGCACGCGTCAGCAGTTAATAACTGGTGTGAAGTCCACCCCAGAAAAAAAGACAATAACTCGGGATGATGCGCCGATAACTTGGACGTTCACACGGGCGCGGCCAATCGTACGGGTGTAGTGGCGCGTTCACAAAAAAGGGATCAAACGCTCAGCCTATGTATTTCTCGTGTAAATAGATAATTTAGTGCCATTGGTTATTTACTTTAAACATAATGCATTGACGTGTTAGTGTAGAGGCGCACAAAAAGAAATGGATATTGTAGTCAGCTACTTAAAAGTGTTACCTCATATGATTACATAGCCTCCATTTCATAAATTGCGTACCCGTTGAATTCATATATGAATATTACATATATTACTTCAAAATAGAAACTTAAATCATCCAAGACTAATGAATTTGAATGCAAGAGTAACAATGGTGCATATACATGATAGCTACATTGGTTGTTTGAAGAAACATCACTGTAACTTTGGCATGCACAACTGAAAAGGTTTATTTAAATAGAAAAAATGTGATATGTGAGTGTCCAATCTTTATAGCGTTGAATCGATATTGTACCTTTGGCCACGATACGAAGTAGATATTGACTTATGTTCAAGCGATGCACGTCCACGATCGCTAGATAGTGATACGTGAATGAATTGTGCAATCTCTCTCACACGCATACATATCTCATTTCCCTGTGGGCATCGGAATCACACACGCGCACTTCGTGTATTTCTCTCCCTCCGTCAGGGTTAAATTCGTCTTTCTACCCCGTCCTACAAGTCTCTCACACAGAAACACACACGCTCTCTATGTCTAACACGCCCACCCCTTTAATTCCGCCCACCCACAGCCACTAATGTCTCAAAGTATAATAATGTCTCTCACACATATGCTATCTACCTATCCCTTAATATAGCTAGATATGTGTCACACAAACTCCTTCTCCCTACTAGCAAGATGCCCATACGTTGCACGGAACATCAAGATGCATTTGTATGAGAAGTTTATCTTGTGGGAGAAAAGGATGAACGAGGGAATGCCTTATTTGCAAATGCGGAGAGGGGTGTGGGTATCTTTTTGCAAAATTGCCATAGTTTCCTTCCTGTCCGTCGGATATAAATCGGATGGCCTATATTGCAGGATGGCAGGAACACCATCATCACCAACTCTGTTTTTTTATAAGAGTAGAGATATGTGAGTGTCACTGCCCCCCCACACACACACCCACACTTCCCAACACCGAAGGAGTAGGGTGACACCTCGATCTTGATACTAATCTATCAACTGGCTTCTCTCTTAAACATACACACACACACTACCCGGCACCGAAGGAGTAGGGTGGCACATCGATCTTGATAATAATCTATCTACTCCTCTTTCAAACACACACACACACACACACACTCGCTAGTTGTGCCTCTGTGCCTACCGCGCACACTCTCGATACGTCTTTCTCTCCCTCCCCCCCAACAATGACAGCAGAAGGGTGACAACTCGATCTGATCATAATCTGTCAATTGGTTTCTCTCTCAAACATTGTGTCTCGGTGCCTCGCTCGGTAGCCCCCTCGATATGTAGACTTCTCGCGCGCGCACAGCTGTAGTGACGATGACGCTGAACCCAGTGTGCCTTGTTTTTACCGGCCTCATGTGATAGTTTTCACCCTGTTTTCTGTTAATTAACAAGGCAACCTTTTCTTTGTTACTACTAGTGAATCTGAAATCATTCGGGGCAGACATAAAATATATCACTTCAACCCAATTATCGCAGCAACTATTTTAAAAGAAATTAGCTAGCTGCCCGTGCGTTGCACGGAACATCAAGATGCATTTGTATGAGTAGTTTATCTTGTGAGAGAAAAGGTTGAACGAGGGAAGGCCTTATTTGCGAACGTGGAGAGACGTGTGGGTATATTTTTGCAAAATTGCCATAGTTTCTTTCCTATCCGTTAGATATAAATCCGACGGCCTATATTGCAGGATGGCACGCACACCATCATCACCAACTCTGTTTTCTACTCCCTCCGTCCGAAAATACTTGTCATCAAAATGGATAAAAAGAGATGTATCTAAAACTAAAATACGTCTAGATACATTTCCTTTTATCCATTTTGATGACAAGTATTTCCGGACGGAGGGAGTATTTGTCTTTTTAGAGATTTCAACAAGTGACTATGACCGGACCTTACCAACATACTCAAAAAAGTAGTCCATAATTTTGATGTTACCCTCTTTTCTTGGCGGTGCAGTGCCATCTGGATACCTCATAAATAAATCAAGGACAAATCTGACCCCTTCCTGAAAAGACATACGGAGCAAAATGAGTGAATCTACACTCTAAAATATGTCTACATACACATCCGTATGTGGTAGTCCATTTGAAATCTGAAAAAGACAAATATTTAGGAACGAATGGAGTATATATAAGAGTAGACATGGAGATATATCTCCAGCATGGTCTACAACAAAAATGTGCTGGGCTGGTTAGCGCCGGATGCTCGCAACGCGATGACATGAGTTCGAATTCTGTCTTTTAACTTTATATTTTTATATTATATATTACTCTACTTATTTAATATATACTTCTTTCGCTACTGTACTGACAGTGGAACCCACAGAGTACTTAGAATACAAGATTAAGGATGGACTTGTTTCTTTTTAACTTTCTGTACGAAGCTGTAGCCACCCTGCAAGTCACGTGTACACTGTACATGCAATTAACTTTTTATAGAGGGACAATCATACAGGCAATTAACTCAAATGGATTGGATGTCACTCTATTATTTCCAGCATAAAGAGCATCTCCAACGGCAGCCGGCAAATTTCCTCCCGCTTCCTTAAGCGGAGGACGACATCAAACGCCAGCGGCATACATTTTTACAACTCTAACCAACCAGATGAAATTCGTGCAAACACGGACTGATTTCATATAAGCATGAAGGATTTCGTATAAAAAAGCCGGATCTTCATATAAACATGATGGATTTCATTACATTTACATGAACTAAGAGGTGCCAATCCGGCTCTCTTGTATAATTAATACTCCCTCCGTCCGGAAATACTTGTCCTAGAAATGGATGTATCTAGACTTATTTTAGTTCTAAATGGCCGCCCGCGGATCCCTTTGTCTTCCTCATGTCCGTCAGACACTTGCGGGGTCGACGAAGGTCCTCGGAAGAGACGAAGCAGCAAAGAAACCACCTGAATCCGCGGTCGTCGCCTCGGCGGTGGCCTTCATGGGTCCCAAGTGGCGGCGGCCTCCCGTGTTCTACTTCTCCTCGATGATGGCGGCGGACACGGAGAAGCTGGCCACCGACTCGTCGCTCTCCACGCACCCGGCTTCTGTCTCTGCCTGCATGGCGCTGCCGCAGGCACGGGAGGCGCGCCCACAGACACGGGAGGCGCGGCCACCGCAGACACTGGTGGCGCGGTACGACGCGGCAGCGACGGCGCCCGTACCGGCGTGCTAGCCGCCGTGCCGGCGTGGAGCAACTCGCCACTCCTCATCGAGCTGAACTGGAGCGGCGAGTTGCTGAACCACGCGCCTGCTTGGGGCGGCAACTGGCTCCGTCGGGCCAAGCGAGGTTGGTGAAGCACCGAGCGGCCTCGCCCGTATCCGGAGGGCTCGGCGGGCCACCCAGCCGGGTAATATGCCGGAGAACGGCTCATCGGAAGCCATCGGAAGAGTGGAGAAAATGGTGAAGGAGGAGATGGGGGAGCGGCGGAGGGGTGCGATTCTTGCCCGCTGTCTGTCTGGCCTCGTGTAAATAGAGGGCGGACGGTAGGAGCTTGGCCGGCGTCTGGCCTCGTTTAAACTGAGGGCGGACGGGAGGAGCTCGGCCGGTGTTGCGTTTAATTCCGGCCCGCTCATGAACGGACGTGTGGCAGGAGTAGGATTCTCGGTTTGCATGCGGGTTTAACGGAGGGGTTTAATGGAGGCGCCGGGCGTGCAGCGGGCGGCGCAGTACTATTCGATTTGACAGCAGTAATGAGCCGTCAAATCACAAAGGCCCTCGCCTCTCGTGAAACCGACCGAGCTAGACTGCCCCGCCCTCTAGCCTTTTAAAAAATGTATATACTCCACTTTTGTACAGTAGTAGTATCGATGGATTGCGCCATGGAGCAAAACTTGAAATTAAAAAAAGGTGGTACATATAGAGAGCGCTCGTCGCCAAATTATGCATATAGTACTATTAAAAAGGCTTGTCACAATAATGGTGTCCAGCACAAGTGCACAACCCACCCCTCAAATAAAACTAAGCACCCTGGAATTCTTTGACAAAACTAAGCACCCTGAAATTCTTTGACAACTAAACTGCTGGCTATATGATGTTGGCCATATATATTGTACGTATATAATGTGAAGAAACGAGTGGTAGTACTATACCAACTAAAAGATGAAATGTAAGAAATACTAGTATGTACGTACTGAAGAGTTAAAGTAACAAGAAGAAACATAACATAGTTCTGCTGGGGGCTCAGCACAACACACCCCTCAAATTAAATTAAGCACACCTGAAATTAAACTTTGCAACTATTCCGGTAGACACTGCATTAGAACCACCATGAGCAACGACACTGCCACCTTACTCGGAGTCCTCGTCCACGTCCTCGACTTCGTCCTTGTCCCTCTTCCTCTTGGCCGATACTTCTTTGCTTGAACCGCACACTTGGCTGTTGCTCTTCATCCAACCCTTGTAGATATTGAAGCAAAGGTAGCCATCCATTGCAGCGTAGTGGATGTGGTCTATATCTAGTACATTCCGCTGCCATGCATGACGATGAAACGTGTATGGAGGTTTCTCCAGTTTACCGTACGAAGGATGAACCATGGCTCCTGCCAGGGTCAGCATTGAAGGCTGACGAGAGGACACCAGCCGATTCTTCTGGAGGTCGAAGGTGTTGCCTACAACGAGGCCTATCCGACGCAGGACTTCTTTGTCGTTACCAAAGTCTACAGTAACGAATTTGACTAGGTTGCTCTCGAGGAAGTCCTTAAAATCCTGGCACTCAACGTCGGCATGGCATATGTGGTAGACCAAGCATAAGTCATGCACGCAAACCTGGATCACGGCGGGCTTCTTCCTCTCTTCGTCCTTTAGATCCTTCTCTCGTCCCAGGACTGTGGTGTACTCAACATCTAGCCCAGCGACCCACTCATCATCTGAGTCTTCGAACATGCGTCTGAAGCGAGAAAGGCATCCTTTCACCGTCGCGGAAGAACGGGTGTAGATGACGTCGAACTCATCGCCGGTGATGGTTCTAACCTTGTACTCACCGCCGATCGGGGAGATTTGGGACGCCATGGATTTGGGAGGAGGGTTAGGATTAGTGGAACTGCCGTAATGTGAATGGACGGGACGACTAGGAGCGAACCGCCGTAGTATTGAAGGACGTGCGGGGACGAGTAGGAGCGAACTGCCAGCGTGCGAACGGCAGGGTAGTGGCTTTCCATTCTCCCATGATACGGGCTTCCGAGAGCCCTTGGATCTGAGATCGAACGGTTGCATGGCGTGATTCTAGACCTATGGGTGAATATCCTATCCTGGAGGGTTATTCTGCAAATTTTCAGCAACTTAGCATGCGACCGTTTGATCTCAGATCCAAGGGCTGCCAGCAGCCCGTATCGTGGTCGCGCCTACCACGACCGTCGCGTCGCTCGTGCGGTCGCGCCCTTGGAGATTTAACACGGTGCGTTAGGCTATCTGATGTTGGCATGTCATACATAGTCATCACTTAGTCACTCATACTACAACAAGGTTTTGGCTATAAGGTTGGCTATAAGTGTATTTTTTTACTTCTCTCTATCTCTTTCTTCGTACTCCCTCCGTCCCATAATATAAGAACGTTTTTGACACTAGTGTAGTGCCAAAAACGTTCTTATATTATGGGACACAGGGAGTACTAGTATTTATTGCATTTGCCAAGGAGTGACCTCTTCCAATGAAATGGTGTTGCTAAGTTTGCTTCATTTAATTAGCTATAGACTCAAAATTGTCTTTTCACCTAGGTACACGCGCTTAGCACCGTTTCTTCCTTGGGTCACCAAACTAGTCTCTCTCTTCTTGATTAACTTGCCACATCAGACTTTATGCCTATGTGGCAAGCTTAAGCACCTGTAGGAGCAAGTAAGTACAATAGTGCGCTTTACATGGCATTTTTGCATATGTGGAGGAAAGAGAGGCAAGGAAAAAGTGGAGAAGTGGGCTCTCATGCAAGAGCCAGCCTCTACTACATGGTGGAGCATTGGGAGAGGCACCTGTATGGAGGTGGTCAGGAATCGGGAGACTCACGCCGGTCGTAGCGCCGCAGTTAAAATGATAATGGCAAGTCAAATCACGGGGCCCCACCTGTCCAGCAGTAACTCGCTGTCAAATCACACAGCCCTACGTTTGCAGCAGCCTACTCCCTCGTCTTCTCGCGTCTCTGTCGAACCGACTAGGCGGAACTGCCCCGCCTACCGCGCAGGAAAAGCCCGCGCAGTATACTCCCTCCGTCTAGGTGACCAAGGTGGAGAGGAAAACGAGAGAACTTAATGTTTAGTATTTGCTAAGGCTGGTTGTAATGGTACTAGCCTTAGCAATTTTGATGAGGTGTCATAGAATTAAATGAAGAAAGAGAGAGAGTTGAGTACTATGTGTCATACATGGCAATAAATAAAGTACTACATGATACTAATATATGATACATGGCGCAGGAGTACTAAGTATTATTAATACAGTTTTGCTAGAACTCATCTAGATGAGATATAATTTGGTCTCATTCATCTTTTATAGCCATTGGATGTGATGCTATATAAGATGCGTGTGTGCTGACGTGGGTTGTATTTGTTCTTGTGCAACGAACTGACCACTGCATGTCATGTTTGATAGTCTCAAGTCATTAAAAGCATACAAGCCCCACATCTCTTCTTGGTTGATTCCTCTATTTATGTCAAAAAATAAGAAACAACGTGAGAGTTAATGCACCACGCCTATGTGTTTACTATTTGGTTTTCGTAAGATGACTTAATACTCACCTAGACGGAGGGAGTATTCGATTTGACAGCGGGCGGCGCAGTTCCCGATACGGCTTTAATGCAGACGAGGGAGGGAGTAGCGGTTCCCGATATGTTGAACGGCCAATGCATCCTCCTTCAATTAATGCATGAGGGAAGTAATGGGAGGAGGTCCGGGAAAAGAGGCTGCACGATGTGAATGCAACGCAGTTTGCCCTCATTGCCCTCATATAAAGGCGCCCCTCCATTCCAATGCATCTACCACATCGTACGCACCTAAGCATTTGCCTAAGCACCTACACTAAGCGCAAAAGAGCTCACTCCAGACCCATGGCGGCGATGCGCGTGAGCGGCCAGCGGCTGCGCCAGATGGTCCACGACGCCGGCCTGCGGCATGGCGCCGAGGATCGTCTCCAGACGGTGTTGGAGACCGGCTGGTGGATGGCCGCCGTCGACGCCAACTACGACTCTCAGTTGGACCAGATGATCGTTGCCACCAACAACAAGTTCACCGTCCTCAAGAAGCTCGCGGACGACATCGCCGTACTCCTCCAGCCCGCGCGCCCGGGCTCCTCATTGCCTGCCACCCTAATCGGCCTCCATGGCCGGAACCTCTTTCAAGCACTGGTGGCCCTGCGACTGCCCGCCGACGCCACGAAGAATGTCCACCTGGAGGTCGCGCTCGCCGCGAGGCGCCTCGCCCTGCAAGAATTCGTCGACCTACACATCCATGTGTACGAGCAAATCGTGTACATAGGTATCTACAAGGCCAGTGAGGACGCTACGACGTTGGCCTTCCTCAACCGGCTGGAAGCCTTGGATGCCTTTGCTGAGAAGCACCTCGACCTCGCCACAAAAGCCGCCGCTCCTTAGCCACCGGTCGGTGGCCCGGCGCACTAAGTTGAGGAGGAGGAGGTCGTACGTTCGTGGATCCATCTTTCTTCTTGCCTTCTGTAACCACCACTGCGATCGCATCATCGTGGCCTTAATTCTTATTGTGTTGTTGCATTCTCGTTCCAGTCAATACCGACATGTGCGATCCCTTTGCTTAATTATATGCATCACTGTAACTAGTACTCCATCCGTCAATTTATAAGTTGTGCTTACCTTTTCCATCAACTTCGTGCAACGCGCGGGCATCTTGCTAGAAACACTAGAATATGTCTATATAATCCGTATGTGATAGTCCATTTGAAATCTCAAAAAAGACAAATATTTAGGTACGGAGGGAGTAATATATTAGGAGTATATCAAAACAATAGTGATTTCTTTCAAGTTTGTGAACAAATACTACTATTCTACTACTTTGGATCCGTCGCAACGCACGGGCACATTGCTGGTAAAAGGAAAAGGCCTGCCGCATTCGCGTCGCACCCCCACACGCCCGGGAATCGGGAGTACAACACGGCCCGTCCGGCACGACACATAGCTTAGGGAAGGCGTGTTGCCTAGCATTTTCACATTCATGTGGGCCCTCCATTGAGCAAACCGACACCCCGCCCGCCGCCGGGTTGGAAAACAGAAACGAGGGGAAGATCTAGCTGTAGCACGGAAGCCAAGAAATTTGGTGTCAGACGGGGCTCGTTGATAGAGTAGGAGCATTCCGTACTAGTACTACTCCTACTAGTACCAAGTTTGTACTCCTAATACTATATTACTAGTACTAGTAGGTACGTGCACGGCACAACATCGTAGGAACAAAAATCGGGAAGATCTTGTTTTGGGTGATTTATCTTTTTTTCAATCAACGTAGTATGAATAATATGATGTGGGGGGCACCCATGAAGCTTATGTGGCTTGGTTGCATGGCTACAGAAGGTTAGAGAAAAATAAATAGATAATGTGTTTAGAGTGCACTCCACTAAATAGATATACTTTGGATCCATTGCAACGGACCGGCACATCTATATCTATACCCCCTATATAGTGTGTGAAAAACTTTGAAACTTGGCCGTTGGATGAAGCCAATCCGACGGTACAAAGATGGCAAATCCGAGCACTACTGGCCGTTGGATATCATCCACCAGATTCTGCCACATGTATAATCTAGAAGACTCCATGGTTGAACTTAATTCATGACTAACTTTGCCACAACTAAGCTTAGGCAAAGTTATTAGTTCTTCAAAATGAGAGCCACAAGTTGGCAAGCCTAAGGGAATCTTGCCACATTTTTTGTGTGTATGTCATGTGGGGCCTTAGTGTGGCTTGCCTAAGGTGTGGCTTGAACCAAACACTCACCTAAGTTAATCAAACTTGCCTAACCTTACATTCCACCATATTTTGCCACATGTTAGAATCCAGAAAGCTCCACATGTAGAAGCATAATGCACAAACCACCAGAATCTCATGCGTGCAATGCACGTGTACCTTACTAGTACTAGTTGGTAGTAGTAAGAAACAAATTCCAGTTTTGGCACGAGCTCGTACTGCGGGAGCACCACAAGGCCTGCCGCAGGAGTTACATTTCCCTCTCGGGGCCCACGGGACCGAACTTCAGTGGCTTAGTGCCCGGCCTATGAGTCAATGACATGCGGACCTTAAATGCGGCTGGCCCACATGTCATTCTCATGGTGGTGGCGTGGTCGCGACTCACTCGTTCGAGATGAACCGGCCAGTGGTGGAGTGGCCGTGGCGAGGGTGCCACAGCTGGGCGTCGGGGCGTTACGAGGCGTAGATGGCCACACCGGCGGGTACTACCTGTAGTACATAAGTACTCCAGCCGAGGATTGATGCCCGGGACGAAATGTGTCATAGCCGCTGGATGAAAATTCGATGGTGCGGGAGTACGGATCGGAGCACAGCAGCGGAGCAGGCAAATCGCGTCCAATCGGGTGTGTGTGTGGTCGAAAGTTGATGGTCGCCGCAGTTCAGCTGGCCCGCATGTCATGCACACAAAGGCAGAGGAGCGGTGGGGCCGAGAGGGATGAGGGGCACGTCGGGGGGATGAGGATCCCCTGACGCGAACAATCCTACCATTCTGTCACTGACATGTGGGACCCATAAGCGTGGGTCCCACCTGTCAGTGAAGGAAAGGCAGCGCAAGGCAGTGATAGCCATGTCAGAGGATCCATGTCCACGTCGGGGGACGTCGTGCCGTGGGTTGGAGTGGCATCGTGGGAATCGCGTGTGGGTGTGGCAGTGGTAGAAACAAGAAACGTGATGGTCGCCGTGGTTCAACTTCCATGGACAAGCTGTCATGTCTGCTGACACATGTATATCAAAACTAGAGTGTTTATATTTCAAGCACGTGAACAAGTATTATTCTACTACTTTGGATCCATTGCAACGCACGGGCCAGCACATTGGTAGTAGTAGTGTCCATCTCTATCTCTAGAGGCCTTCCCTCGTTCATCCTTTTCTCTCACAAGATAAACTACTCATACAAATGCATCTTGATGTTCCGTGGAACGCACGAGGATGTTTCCTTGGGGGTCTCTCCAGCGCGGCATGGCCGTAGTTGCAAGTTGACGCCCCTTGAGATGCCGACGTTGAGGGGCACTCGGATTTCCTCCGATGAGAAGGTAAGATGAGTTTGATCACGTAGTAAATGCATTCTAAAGACTACTTCCGTGTCCATTTCCTAATTCTCCCCCTGCCCACTGTTTCACAGGTTAGGCTCTGTGCGAGTGGAGATTGGCTTGCATATGTACGGGAGGGTACCAACATCAATTTGCACAACATTTACAACGGTGACAACGTTCCGGTAGAACCTTTGTCCAACATTGGGATGAGCCATGCAACGGGCCACCGCATGAATTGGTATGATGGAACCACGGTGAGATTGAATAAGATAGCACGAACCTTGCACATGGCGGTCAAAGGCGGACCATGCTATCTGCGGCCGATTTGTTGCCGTACGAGTAGGAAGACGCTGTGCTCCTTTCTAACCGCATCTTCGCGGTGACAAACAAGGGGACTTATTTTGTATGGGACACATCCTACGATATACTCCCTCTCTCCGAGTTTATTTGTTTTGAATCTTTTCGTTTTATAAGTTTCAAATTCGAATTTAGAGCTCCCCATCACATGTTGAGATTACAATGTCCATTAAATCGTTGCGTGCATGTATAGTACAGAAACAAATCTCGAGTTTGGCACGAGTTCGTGCTGCGGGAGCACCACAAGCCCTGGCGCAGGAGTTACATTTCCCTCTCAGGGCCGTCGGGACTGAGCTTCAGTGCCTTACTACACCTACCTTTGAGTCAATAACATGTGGACCCGATAGGTGACTGGTCCACATGTAATGCTCCCGTAGGCAGAGGGGCAGTGGGGCTAAGAGGGGTGAGCCGCAGGTCGGGGGACGTGTGGTTTCATGGGTTCGAGCGGCGTCGTGGGAATCGCGGGTGGCTATGGTAGAAACTTGATGCTCGCCGCATTTTAGGTGGCCCACATGTCATGCACACAAAGGAAGAGGGGCGGTGCGGCCGAGAGTGGTGAGGCGCATGTCGGGGGGCGTGGTGCCGTGGGTTGGAGAGGCGTCGTGGGAATCGCGAGATGAAACGTGATGGTCACCGTAGTTGAACTTCCATGGACAAGCTGTCATGTCTATGGACACATGCACTGCATACCGATCACTGGAAGGAGTAGCAGAGAAAGCTATATATGCGGATAAATAGTTCCTTATAGTCAAGCGGATCCATGCTACTACTCTGTTCCAGAGACATGCACACCATCGAAATAGTCCATCTATATCAATATACACCGAGAGGGAATAATTTTTTTACAAGAGAGGAAATAGTTCATCCATCCATAATGCCCTCCTGCTGGTGTTCTCATTCTCTGTGGGAGACGGCTTCGCAACAAGCTCTTTGGACCTTGCAGCTATCTCGAAACTCACACGGGCATCGAGGGCAGCATATTTTATCCGCTCGTACGTCAAGGGATAATTCTCCCATCCAGACGACCTTAATGCCACCGTCTCGTCACCCTTCTGAAGATTTGTACCGAGTACAAAATTTGCTATGTCGAATAGGGATGGTGTCTGTTTATCACAATCTTCTACAGGAATTTTGATTCTGGTTTGTAGGTCAGCGATGCTTTTCAAATCAAGGTTGTACGGCTCCAGCTTCTGTTTGTCCCCTTCGATGGCTGCCCCACGGAAGTATACGTCCTCCCGAGACAAGAAATCATGAAGCTCACCTGGTATGGAGGGCGAGTGTATGATGTGGTACACCAAAACATCATCTTCGAGGCACAGCTGAAGGACGGCGGCGCGCTGGATCTTCCCAGGGGCACGCTCCGTGTACTCTGCGTCGAGACCGATGACCCTCGTCTCTACCTTTTCGAGGGAGTTGGATACATTGTTGATCCACTACCGAACAACCCTTGGGTGGACGGTGACGGTGGCAACTATGCGCATTGAGCCTTCGACAAGGACATGTTGGACGCTAAAAACCTGCATCTCGATCTCTTTCGCCATTTGGAACCGCTGGAACGGAGGGCTATGGTTTGGAGAATTAGGATTAGATGGCTAGTCTAACTGAAGTAGTAGATGATTATTTAAAGAGGTTAAAACAATGTGAACGCAGTGGGGTTTGGATGCAAATGAAGACGAAGGGGAGGTGAAGAAGCCGAGGAGAATCGGTTCCCGATGGAGAAGTAAATGAGGCAAAATTGATGGGATTTGCCTCGTATTAGCAACCAAGGACATTAATATACCCTTGCATGCATGCGAAAGTGAGAAGGTTGGTTTGCATGGCGCTTCATTAATCAAGCGACGAGGAGTGAGATGGTTAGCTCTTTGGGCTTTGGAGAAAAATACGCATTAATTGACACGTCAAACGAGGATTTGTATCGGTTAATCCCGCGAAGGAAAACCCTGCCTTTCTTTTTTAACACTAGTACTCCTACGTACGTACTTGTATCCTGTTTGGTCTAGGCCTTGCATTGCCATACTTTGCCACACATTTTTTCCAAGCTTGCCTAAAGTTTTCAAAATGAAAAGGAGGTACACTTGCGCACGGCTGTCGCGGTCGCACCGCACCCTCACACAGTTTCTCCTGCACACCGCGGTCGCACCGCACCCTCACACAATCGCTCCTGCACGCCGCGGTCGCACCGCACTCTCACGCAGTCGCTCCTGCACGCCGCGGTCGCACCGCACCCTCACACAGTCGCTCTTGCACACCACAAACCCAACCAAGGGAACGCACCCTCACTGACACATGCTACCATATGTGATCAAACCAAACTCAGCCATCCTACCGCTGACACATAATTTTCGTTCATACAGTATGTTTATCCAACCGCATGTTGGGGAAGATCCGTACGGCCCGTGCGGTGGTCTGTTGGGGAAGAAGAAGAGGTGAGGAAGAAGGGTTAGGAGACGTAGGATATTCATCCAACCACCTGAAATTGTCGACTGACCCAAATGATAAAATTCAGGCGACTTCCATAAATATACGTTTTTACACAATGAAAGATCCGTAAAAACAACAACATAAAGAAAAACTATCACTGCTCGCGGAACGAGACGGCCTCGTTGTCCTTGGCTGCCGGCGTGAACTAGCCGTAGCTGCCGACGTGTGTCTCCGCACCGTGGTTGTCCTCGGCCTCCAGCTACTCATTCATGCGGAGCATGCGGGCGCTCTGCACGGACGATAGCACCGCCCGGTTCATGTCTAGGACATCCGGTTCCGCATGCAGGAGGGCCTCGATGGCAGCGGCATCTGCGCGCTCCGCGTCGAGTTGAGCCTCCACCGCCCGGTTCAAGTCCAGGACGTCTAGTTCCACCTGCAGGAGGGCCTCGATGGCAGCGGCATCCGCGCGCTCCGCGTCAAGTTGAGCCTCCGCTGCCCGGTTCACATCCACGACATCCAGTTCCGTCTGTAGGAGAGCCTCGATGGCAGCGGCCTGCGCGCGCTCTGCGTTAAGTTGATCCTTCGCCTCCCGGTCCTCCTTTAGTATCACCAGGTTGAACCGCTGGTCCGCCTGCACCATGGGGGACCCGGACGCCGGCACGAAGTCGACGTCCATCGTCTCATACGCATCAGGGGCCTTATGCACCGCGACCTCCTCCATGAACATTGGATCAGCTTCCTCCTCCTTGGAGCTTGGCTCCCGAGAACTCGGGAATTGGCCTGCCGCAAAGCGAGCTTGGGAATGGAGGTCTGTGGCGCTGACCGCCACCGCGATTTCTGCACAGCGCTTCGGCGTCAGCTTCTTATAGTACGTGATCTTGCGGCGCACCATGGCTTTCCGGCGAACTAGGGGATGCTTGATGCGGGCTAGGGGATCGAAAGGTGGGGGAATGGGCTGGAGAGGAGGTGTGGTTTTGGGGCAGTGGCTGGCATAGGCCGAGCAGCGAAGGTTCTGGTGTGCATAGTGGTTCTGATGACGATCGGTCAATCGGTTTTGACTGTACATCGCTCTTGTCGCGTTTGTGTTGCACCCCGACACGTTGGACCCTCCACGTCGCTCACCGAATAGAACGCACTTTGTCTTGCGTTTTCGCTCGCTTGTGGGACCGCAGTTGAGAGCAAACCAACGTCCCCCCCTCCCCCGCCCGCGTCATTTATACTACTACTCCCTCCGTTTTATGCAGAGTAAATAAAAACAGAGGGAGTATACTACGGATGAGGATCCCCTTACATGGCCGAACCCATTGAGTAACTGACATGCGGGGCCTAGCAAGCATGGGGCCCGCCAGTAAGTGACCGAAAGGGAGGGTAAGGCAGGGATACCTACGTCAGAGGATCCACTTCCACTACTACTCCCTCCTTCCATCTATACATGGCCTAATGCATTTTTGGAGGCTAACTTTGACCAAATGTTAGAGTAATAATATATGACGTGCAACTTACACAAAGCATACGATCAAATTCGTATGTGAAAGGAGCTTCCAATGATATAATTTTCACATTATACATCTCATGTACTATTAATCTTGTCAATAGTCAAAGGCGGTTTTGAAAAACGCATTAGAGCATGGTTAATTATGTAGCCGGCTGTTGGCTATAAAGAGATGCCACCTCACTTAGAGCCATCATAAAAAAATACTCATATCAGCATTTAATATTTGCATGGTTAAGTAATAGGTTGGCTCTTAGAATGGCTATTAGGCTGGCTCTAAGCATTTAATATTTGCATGAGCAAGGTATATGATTGGAAGAGAGTTGCATGCATACTATTTTTTCTTGATCTATGTGTTATAGCCGGGTTGTAGAATAAGAGTCCGCTTCACTCTCTCTCCACTCTTCTCACTCCTCCAAGTAGGATTTTAATGACATGGCAAGTCTTATAGCCTGCTGACTAGGCCTTATTAGACTTGCTCTTAGGCCCTATATAAATGGAAGGAGGGAGTACTATGAGCACCGCATACTCTACTACAGATGTTGTAAGTACTCCACTAGTACTATTGGACAGGGAGCTTAAAAAAGTTACTATTGGACTGGCTATACGTGGCGAAATCCTAGTAGGAAGAGCATGCGCGAGAACAAGCACATTCACGTGGTTGAAACAAATTGGAAACCATCTCTGTTTGAACAAATCTAGGATTATGTACGAATCTAACAATATTGATTGGGCATTGCTGAATGTTGATACTTTTTTCTGTAAGTTTGATCAAAGTAGAGATACTTTGACTACACATAAAACTTATATATAAACTAGAAAGGATCGGAGGGAGTATATTGTACGTTCAAAAGCGAAAAGAACATTGAATACCCTTTATATATGATTTGCAGATGCTATGATCACCGGTTCAAAATTTTGAATCCGCCTTAGGTATCACACATGCACCCACTCGTTCTCTCTCGATTTCATCTCGGGGTCCAGAGATCGATAGAAAGAGGACTAGGGTGGGTACAATACGTTCATTCCGCTTATGAACGTACAATATACTCCCTCTGATCCCCATAGACCCCCCGCGGGTCATTTCTATCATAGAAACGTACCAAACCTTTATCTCCTTGGACGACACGCAATTGATCTCTCAACATCAATCGATCTCGTCAAGATGTGTCGGGGCATGAACTGAATGGGATGTCAAAACTAAGACGGGAAGCGACACGTAGTGGAGGCAAAGTGAAACTTTAAACAAACCGTTTGTTTGTATGCATGTCGGACAAATTACAACATTGGAAATACAAGCATGGCCTAGGCCCACATGCGAATGATACTCGGCAGAATGTTCAAATGAGGCATGCGGGAGAATGGACTCGACTGGAGGGCGGCATGATCGATGGAGAAGAGGGTTGGAGAGGAATGAGAAATAAGCAACGCCACATGATTATACTTGAACGGCTCAAATAAACTATAAGTTGTCTCGTTTTCCCTTCTGTCTTGGTCACGGAGTAAGATACTCCCTCCGTTTTTATTTACTCTGCATATTGTTTGACTGAAGTCAAACTTCAGAAAAGTTGACCAAATTTATAGAAAAAATATGAACATTTACAATAGCAAATCTATATGATGTGAAAGTATATTCAATAATGAATCGAATGGTATTGATTTGTTATTGTATATGTTATTATTTCTGTCTATAAACCTTGTCAAAGTTTACAAAGTTTGACTTTGAGCAAAGCTAAAATGTGGAGTAAATAAAAACAGAGGGAATACGCAGGGACTAGTATAGTTACTACTCCTGGAACATGGTAAGTTGGACCCCTAAACGCGGAGCACTGACGCTCTAATTTGGCCTGGAAAACGGGGAAACCGACATGTGGGGCACACCTGTCGGGACGATGGAGGAGCTGGCCCACGACCTCCTCACCACCGGAAACCGTTCATGTGGGTCGTGGGGGCTAGCAACGTGGCACAGCTCCCGCACCGCTTCTGGACATGGCGGCCACGGTGAGCGACACGCTCATCGTCGCTGAACACGGTCGGCTTCAGTGTGCCGAGGGTGGCGTTAGCGCTGTGGCACGACCAGCAGATCAACTCCCGGCTCGTCGAGGATGCACGGGGAGCCGAAGTGCGCGCGCGCCGCGACGCGTCCACGAAGTGGTGTAGCGCGACCAACTGCATCCCCAGGACCTGAGACCATGCCGGGTCGTCTTGCTTTTTCAATGACATGTGGGGATCACATGTGAGCAAAGGGCATCTCCAACGTTGCCACGACTGCAGCTGACTACCCTGGCACACCAAAAACCCTCATCCCTCGCGCCGTTGCACGGTGCGTTCCCAGCCGGCACCAGCTGCCCGCATTCATGCCGTCCGTCCGTATGCTATTGTTAAGAGGCTCGGTGCCCGAGGAACCAACTCCGGTGACTTAACGACGCACCCGGACGCTTGGCCTCACCGGAATGCGCTACTTAAAGCGGCAACGCCTAGCTAAACTCCACACCATAGCGCATCGTCCTTGTTGGGGAACGTAGTAATTTCAAAAAATTTCCTATGCACACGCAGGATCATGGTGATGCATAGCAACGAGAGGGGAGAGTGTGTCCACGTACCCTCGTAGACCAAAAGCGGAAGCGTTAGCACAACGCGGTTGATGTAGTCGTACGTCTTCACGATCCGACCGATCCAAGTACCGAACGCACGGCACCTCCGAGTTCAGCACACGTTCAACTCGATGACGTCCCGCGAACTCCGATCCAGCAGAGCTTCGAGCGAGAGTTCCGTCAGCACGACAGCGTGATGACGGTGATGATGTTGCTACCGACCCAGGGCTTCGCCTAAGCACCGCTACGATATGATCGAGGTGGATTATGGTGGAGGGGGGCACCGCACACGGCTGGGAGAGATCAACAGATCAACTTGTGTCTACGGGGTGCCCCCTGCCCCCGTATATACAGGAGCAAGGGAGAGGCCGGCCCTACAGGGGGCACGCCAAGTGTGGAGAGTCCTACTAGGACTCCCAAGTCCTAGTAGGATTCCCCTTTCCTTTCCGGAGTAGGAGAGAAGGAAAGAGGGGGAGAGGGAGAAGGAAAAAGGGGCTGCACCCCTTGTCCAATTCGGACCAGAGGGGGGGGGGGCGCCTCCTTCCTTTTGGCCTCTCTCCTCTATTCCCGTATGGCCCAATAAGGCCCAATACTTCTCCCGTTGAATTCCCGTAACTCCCCGGTACTCCGAAAATACCCGAATCACTCGGAACCTTTCCGATGTCCGAATATAGTCGTCCAATATATCAAACTTTACGTCTCGACCATTTCGAGACTCCTCGTCATGTCCCTGATCTCATCCGGGACTCCGAACTACCTTCGGTACATCAAATCACATAACTCATAATACAAATCGTCATCGAACTTTAAGCGTGCGGACCCTATGGGTTCGAGAACTATGTAGACATGACCAAGACATGTCTCCGGTAAATAACCAATAGCGGAACCTGGATGCTCATATTGGCTCCTACATACTCTACGAAGATCTTTATCGGTCAAACCGCATAACAACATACGTTGTTCCCTTTGTCACCGGTATGTTACTTGTCCGAGATTCGATCGTCGGTATCTCAATACCTAGTTCAATCTCGTTACCGGCAAGTCTCTTTACTCGTTTCGTAATACATCATCCCGCAACTAACTCATTAGTTACAACGCTTGCAAGGCTTATAGTGATGTGCATTACCGAGTGGGCCCAGAGATACCTCTCCGACAATCGGAGTGACAAATCCTAATCTCGAAATACGCCAACTCAACAAGTACCTTTGGAGACACCTGTAGAGCACCTTTATAATCACCCAGTTACGTTGTGACGTTTGGTAGCACACAAAGTGTTCCTCCGGTAAACAGGAGTTGCATAATCTCATAGTCATAGGAACATGTATAAGTCATGAAGAAAGCAATAGCAGAATACTAAACGATCAAGTGCTAAGCTAACGGAATGGGTCAAGTCAATCACATCATCCTCCTAATGATGTGATCCCGTTAATCAAATGACAACTCATGTCTATGGCTAGGAAACATAACCATCTTTGATCAACGAGCTAGTGAATTAGAGTCATACTAGTGACACTCTGTTTGTCTATGTATTCACACTAGTATTATGTTTCCGGTTAATACAATTCTAGCATGAATAATAAACATTTATCATGAAATAAGGAAATAAATAATAACTTTATTATTGCCTCTAGGGCATATTTCCTTCAGTCTCCCACTTGCACTAGAGTCAATAATCTAGATCACATCGCCATGTGATTTAACATCAATAGTTCACATCATCATGTGATTAACACCCATAGTTCACATCGTCATGTGATCAACACCCAAAGGGTTTACTAGAGTCAATAATCTAGTTCACATCGCTATGTGATTAACACCCAAAGAGTACTAAGGTGTGATCATGTTTTGCTTGTGAGAGAAGTTTAGTCAACGGGTCTGCCATATTCAGATCCGTAAGTATTTTGCAAATTTCTATGTTTTCAATGCTCTGCACGGAGCTACTCTAGCTATAGCTCCCACTTTCAATATGTATCTAGATCAAGACTTAGAGTCATCCGGATCGGTGTCAAAGCGTGTCGGCCCCTTTTCCCCCGTGTCCACGTACAGCCCGTTCACGGGTCCGTGTACGTGTGTGTACCTCGTACGTGGTTTTGCCCAGTTTTCCATGACGCGCGTCCGGTTTCGTCCATGACGGGCGTCGACCACTTTTTTCCCATGTCCACGTACCGCCCGTTCATGGGTCCGTGTACGTGTGTGTGCCTCGTATGTGGTTTTGCCCAGTTTTCCATCGCGCGCGTCCGGTTCCGTCCACGACGGGCGTCGGCCACTTTTTTCCCGTGTCCACGTACAACCCGTTCACGGGTCCGTGTAACGGTTGCATCGACGTAACCGTTTACGACGAACCTTTTGTCACCTCCATAATCGAGAAACATATCCTTATTCCACTAAGGATAATTTTGACCACTGTTCAGCGATCTACTCCTAGATCACTATTGTACTCCCTTGCCAAACTTAGTGTAGGGTATACAATAAATCTGGTACATAGCATGGCATACTTTATAGAACCTATGGCTGAGGCATAGGGAATGACTTTCATTCTCTTTCTATCTTTTGCTGTGGTCGGGCTTTGAGTCGTACTCAATTTCACACCTTGTAACACAGGCAAGAACTCTTTCTTTGACTGTTCCATTTTGAACTACTTCAAAATCTTGTCAAGGTATGTACTCATTGAAAAAACTTATCAAGCGTCTTGATCTATCTCTATAGATCTTGATGCTCAATATGTAAGCAGCTTCACCGAGGTCTTTCTTTGAAAAACTCCTTTCAAACACTCCTTTATGCTTTGCAGAATAATTCTACATTATTTCCGATCAACAATATGTCTTTCACATATACCTATCAGAAATGTTGTAGTGCTCCCACTCACTTTCTTGTAAATACAGGCTTCACCGCAAGTCTGTATAAAACTATATGCTTTGATCAACTTATCAAAGCGTATATTCAAACTCCGAGATGCTTGCACCAGTCCATAGATGGATCGCTGGAGCTTGCATATTTTGTTAGCACTTTTAGGATTGACAAAACCTTCTGGTTGCATCATATACAACTCTTCTTAACAAATCCATTAAGGAATGCAGTTTTTGTTTATCCATTTGCCAGATTTCATAAAATGCGGCAATTGCTAACATGATTCGGACAGACTTAAGCATAGATACGAGTGAGAAACTCTCATCGTAGTCAACACCTTGAACTTGTCGAAAACCTTTTGCGACAATTCTAGCTTTGTAGATAGTAACACTACTATCAGCGTCCGTCTTCCTCTTGAAGATCCATTTAATCTCAATGGCTCGCCGATCATTGGGCAAGTCAATCAAAGTCCACACTTTGTTCTCATACATGGATCCCATCTCAGATTTCATGGCCTCAAGCCACTTCGTGGAATCTGGGCTCATCATCGCTTCCTCGTAGTTCGTAGGTTCGTCATGGTCAAGTAACATGACCTCCAGAACAGGATTACCGTTCCACTCTGGTGCGGATCTTACTCTGGTTGACCTACGAGGTTCAGTAGTAACTTGATCTGAAGATACATGATCATCATCATTAGCTTCCTCATTAATTGGTGTAGGAGTCACAGGAACAGATTTCTGTGATGATCTACTTTCCAATAAGGGAGTAGGTATAGTTACCTCATCAAGTTCTACTTTCCTCCCACTCACTTCTTTCGAGAGAAACTCCTTCTCTAGAAAGGATCCATTCTTGGCAACGAATGTCTTGCCTTCGGATCTATGATAGAAGGTGTACCCAACAGTCTCCTTTGCGTATCCTATGAAGACACATTTCTCCGATTTGGGTTCGAGCTTATCAGGTTGAAGCTTTTTCACATAAGCATTGCAGCCCCAAACTTTAAGAAACGACAACTTGGGTTTCTCGCCAAACCACAGTTCATACGGTGTCATCTCCACGGATTTAGATGGTGCCCTGTTTAACGTGAATGTAGCTGTCTCTAATGCATAACCCCAAAACGATAGTGGTAGATCGGTAAGAGACATCATAGATCGCACCATATCTAATAAAGTACTGTTACGACGTTCGGACACATCATTACACTGTGGTGTTCCAGGTGGCGTGAGTGGTGAAACTATTTCATATTGTTTTAACTGAAGGCCAAACTCGTAACTCAAATATTCGTCTCCGCGATCAAATCGTAGAAACTTCATTTTCTTGTCACGATGATTTTCCACTTCACTCTGAAATTCTTTGAACTTTTCAAATGTTTCGGACTTATGTTTCATCCAGTAGATATGCCCATATCTGCTCAAATCATCTGTGAATGTCAGAAAATAATGATACCCGCCGCGAGCCTCAACACTCATCAGATCGCATACATCAGTATCTATTATTTCCAATAATTCATTTGCTCGCTCCATTGTTCCGGAGAACGGAGTTTTAGTCATCTTGCCCATAGGGCATGGTTCGCAAGCATCAAGTGATTCCAAAATTGCATCAGCATGGATTTTCTTCATGCGCTTTACACCAATATGACCTAAACGGCAGTGCCACAAATAAGGTGCACTATCATTATTAACTTTACATCTTTTGGCTTCAATATTATGAATATGTGTATCACTACGATTGAGATCCAACAAACCATTTTCGTTGGTGTGTATGACCATAGAAGGTTTTATTCATGTAACCAGAACAACAATTGTTCTCTAACTTAAATGAATAACCGTATTGCAATAAACATGATCAAATCATATTTATGCTCAACGCAAACACCAAATAACACTTATTTCAATACTAATCCCGAAAGTATAGGGAGTGTGCGATGATGATCATATCAATCTTGGAACCACTTCCAACACACATCGTCACTTCACCCTTAACTAGTCTCTATTCATTCTGCAACTCCCGTTTTGAGTTACTAATCTTAGCAACTGAACTAGTACCAAATACTGAGGGGTTGCTATAAACACTAGTAAGGTACACATCAATAACATGTATATCAAATATACCTTTGTTCACTTTGCCATCCTTCTTATCCGCCAAATACTCGGGGCAGTTCCGCTTCCAGTGACCAGTCCCTTTGCAGTAGAAGCACTTAGTCTCAGGCTTTGGTCCAGACTTGGGCTTCTTCACTTAAGCAGCAACTTGCTTGCCGTTCTTCTTGCCCCTTCTTCCCTTTACCCTTTTCCTTGAAACTAGTGGTCTTGTCAACCATCAACATTTGATGCTCTTTCTTGATTTCTACCTTCATCGATTTCATCATCATGAAAAGCTCGGGAATCGTTTTCGTCATCCCTTGCATACTATAGTTCATCAAGAAGTTCTACTAACTTGGTGATGGTGACTAGAGAATTCTGTCAATCACTATATTATCTGGAAGATTAACTCCCACTTGATTCAAGCAATTGTAGTACGCAAACAATCTGAGCACATGCTCACTGCTTGAGCTATTCTCCTCCATCTTTTAGCTATAGAACTTGTTGGAGATTTCATATCTCTCAACTCGGGTATTTGCTTGAAATATTAACTTCAACTCCTGGAACATCTCATACGGTCCATGACGTTCAAAACGTCTTTGAAGTCCCGATTCTAAGCCGTTAAGCATGGTGCACTAAACTATCAAGTAGTCATCATACTGAGCTAGCCAAACGTTCATAACGTCTGCATCTGCTCCTGCAATAGGTCTGTCACCTAGCGGTGCATCAAGGACGTAATTCTTCTGTGCAGCAATGAGGATAATCCTCATATCACGGATCCAATCCACATCATTGCTACTAACATCTTTCAACTTAGTTTTCTCTAGGAACATATCAAAAATAAAACAGGGGAGCTAAACACGAGCTATTGATCTACAACATAGATATGCTAATACTACCAGGACTAAGTTCATGATAAATTAAAGTTCAATTAATCATATTACTTAAGAACTCCCACTTAGATAGACATCCCTCTAATCATCTAAGTGATCACGTGATCCAAATCAACTAAACCATGTCCGATCATCACGTGAGATGGAGTAGTTTTCAATGGTGAACATCACTATGTTGATCAAATCTACTATATGATTCACACTCGACCTTTCGGTCTCCAGTGTTCCGAGGCCATATCTGCATATGCTAGGCTCGTCAAGTTTAACCTGAGTATTCCGCGTGTGCAAAACTGTCTTGCACCCGTTGTATTTGAATGTAGAGCTTATCACACCCGATCATCACGTGGTGTCTTAGCACGAAGAACTTTCGCAACGGTGCATACTCAGGGAGAGCACTTATACCTTGAAATTTAGTGAGAGATTATCTTATAAAGCTACCGTCGAACTAAGCAAAATAAGATGTATAAAAGATAAACATCACATGCAATCAAAATATGTGACATGATATGGCCATCATCATCTTGTGCCTTTGATCTCCATCTCCAAAGCATCGTCATGATTTCCATCGTCATCGGCATGACACCATGATCTCCATCATCTTGATCTATATCAATGTGTCGTCACATGGTCGTCTCGCCAACTATTGCTCTTGCAACTATTGCTATCGCATAGCAATAAAGTAAAGCAATTATTTGGCGCTTGCATCTTCTGCAATAAAGAGACAACCATAAGGCTTCTGCCAGTTGCCGATAGCTTCAACAAAACATGATCATCTCATACAACAACTTATATCTCATCACGTCTTGACCATATCACATCACAACATGCCCTGCAAAAACAAGTTAGACGTCCTCTACTTTGTTGTTGCATGTTTTACGTGGCTGCTATGGGCTGAGCAAGAACCGTTCTTACCTACGCATCAAAACCACTACGATAGTTCGTCAAGTTAGTACTGTTTTAACCTTCTCAAGGACCGGGCGTAGCCACACTCAGTTCAACTAAAGTTGGAGAAACTGACACCCACCAGCCACCTGTGTGCAAAGCACGTCGGTAGAACCAGTCTCGCTTAAGCGTACGCGTAATGTCGGTCTGGGCCGCTTCATCCAACAATACCGCCGAACCAAAGTGTGACATGTTGGTAAGCAGTATGACTTGTATCGCCCACAACTCACTTGTGTTCTACTCGTGCATATAACATCTACGCATAAACCTGGCTCGGATGCCACTGTTGGGGAACGTAGTAATTTCAAAAAAATTCCTACGCACACGCAGGGTCATGTTGATGCATAACAATGAGAGGGGAGAGTGTGTCCACGTACCCTCGTAGACCGAAAGCAGAAGCGTTAGCATAACGTGGTTGATGTAGTCGTACGTCTTCACGATCTGACCGATCCAAGTACCGAACGCACGGCACCTCCGAGTTCAGCACACGTTCAGCTCGATGACGTCCCGCGAACTCCGATCCAACAGAGCTTCGAGGGAGAGTTCTGTCAGCATGACGGCGTGATGATGGTGATGATGTTGCTACCGACGCAGGGCTTCGCCTAAGCACCGCTACGATATGATCGAGGTGGATTATGGTGGAGGGGGGCACCGCACACGGCTGGGAGAGATCAACAGATCAACTTGTGTCTATGGGGTGCCCCCGTTTATAAAGGAGCAAAGGAGAGGCCGGCCCTAAAGGGGGCGCGCCAAGTGTAGGGAGTCCTACTAGGACTCCCAAGTCCTAGTAGGATTCCCCTTTCCTTTCCGGAGTAGGAGAGAAGGAAAGAGGGGGAGAGGGAGAAGGAAAAACGGGGCTGCACCCCTTGTCCAATTCGGACCAGAGGGGGGCGCCTCCTTCCTTTTGGCCTCTCTCCTCTATTCCCGTATGGCCCAATAAGGCCCAATACTTCTCCGGTGAATTCCCGTAACTCCCCGGTACTCCGAAAATACTCGAATCACTCGGAACCTTTCCGATGTCCGAATATAGTCGTCCAATATATCGATCTTTATGTCTCGACCATTTCGAGACTCCTCGTCATGTGCCCAATCTCATCCGGGACTCCGAACTACCTTCGGTACATCAAATCACATAACTCATAATAGAAATTGTAATCGAACTTTAAGCGTGCGGACCCTACGGGTTCGAGAACTATGTAGACATGACCGAGACATGTCTCCGGTCAATAAGCAATAGCGGAACCTGGATGCTCACATTGGCTCCTACATACTCTACGAAGATCTTTATTGGTCAAACCGCATAACAACATACGTTGTTCCCTTTGTCATCGGTATGTTACTTGCCCGAGATTCCATCGTCGGTATCTCAATATCTAGTTCAATCTCGTTACCAGCAAGTCTCTTTACTCGTTCCGTAATACATCATCCCGCAACTAACCCATTAGTTACAATGCTTGCAAGGCTTATAGTCATGTGCATTACCGAGTGGGCCCAGAGATACCTCTCCGACAATCAGAGTGAAAAATCCTAATCTCGAAATACGCCAACTCAACAAGTACCTTTGGAGACACCTGTAGAGCACCTTTATAATCACCCAGTTACGTTGTGACGTTTGGTAGCACACAAAGCGTTCCTCCGGTAAACGGGAGTTGCATAATCTCATAGTCATAGGAACATGTATAAGTCATGAAGAAAGCAATAGCAAAATAGTAAATGATCAAGTGCTAAACTAACGGAATGGGTCAAGTCAATCACATCATTCTCCTAATGATGTGACCCCGTTAATCAAATGACAACTCATGTCTATGTCTAGGAAACATAACCATCTTTGATCAACGAACTAGTCAAGTAGAGGCATACTAGTGACAGTCTGTTTATGTATTCACACAAGTATTATGTTTCCGGTTATTACAATTCTAGCATGAATAATAAACATTTATCTTGAAATAAGGAAATAAATAATAACTTTATTATTGCCTCTAGGGCATATTTCCTTCAGTCCTGCTACGTGGCACCACATCCGCCATGACCGCGAGCTCGAACGCTCTACATGAGAGCTTGTATTCGGGGATAAAGCTTGAGGACGTCGCCCTCTCTCAAGTCGCCGCTCGACACACAATAGTGGTGTAGCCAGACGCGGACGCGACCGCACAAGCGATGGTGTAGGATCGGAAGTATGTCTAGAGGGGGGAGGTGATTAGACTACTTGACAAAATAAAAATCTAGCCTTTTCCCAATTTTAAGTCTTGGCAGATTTTAGCAACTTATCAAAAGTCAAGCAATCAACCAACACATGAAATTCTAAGAGTATATCAGCGGAATGTAAATCATTACATATGAAGGTAAAGGGGAGGAGTTTGGAGGGAGCAAACACAATGTAGACACAGAGATTTTGGGCGTGGTTCCGATAGGTGGTGCTATCGTACATCCATGTTGATGGAGACTTCAACCCACGAAGGGTAACGGCTGCGCGAGTCCACGGAGGGCTCTACCCATGAAGGGTCCACGAAGAAGCAACCTTGTCTATCCCACCATGGCCATTGCCCATGAAGGACTTGCCTCACTAGGGTAGATCTTCACGAAGTAGGTGATCTCCTTGCCCGTACAAACTCCTTGGTTCAACTCCCCAATCTTGACGGAGGCTCCCAAGTGACACCTAACCAATCTAGGAGACACCACTCTCCAAAAGGTAATAGATGGTGTGTTGATGATGAACACCTTGCTCTTGTGCTTCAAATGATAGTATCCCCAACACTCAACTCTCTCTCATAGATTTAGATTTGGTGGAAAGATGATTTGAGTGGAAAGCAACTTGGGGAAGGCTAGAGGTCAAGAATCTTGTGGTTGGATTGGAATACCTTGATCTCAACACATGAGTAGGTGGTTCTCTCTCAAAAAATGAATGCTGGAAGTCTAGGCACGTTCTGATGGCTTTCTCCACGAATGGAGGATGGGTATATATAGCCTCCACACAAAATCCAACCGTTACACACAATTTACATAACTCGGTGGGACCGAATAGTGAAACTCGGTCAGACCGATTTAGTTCAAAATGTGAATGTTAGGAATTTCGGTGGGACCGACACGTCAACTCGGTGGGACCGATTTCATTAGGGTTAGGGCATAACGTAATCTCGGTGAGACCGATCACATGAACTCGGTGAGACCGATTTTGGTAATAGGCAAACGGAGAGTTGGTCAGGCAAACTCGATGGGACCAATTCGCTCATTTCGGTGAGACCGAAACGTTACGAAAAGGAAACAGAGAGTTTGCATTGTGAACTCGGTGGGACCGATCGCTCATCTCCGTTAGATCGAAACATTACGAAGGGAAACAGAGAGTTGTCAATCCCATCTCGGTGAGACCGAGATCCCTATCGGTGAGACCGAACTAATTAGGGTTTCTGGCTATGGCTATGCCAAATGAACTCCGTGGATCCGGATAGATCAAATCGGTGGGGCCGAGTTTGACTTTTGGCTTGGGACATATGTGGATATGAGGAAGTGGTTGAGGGCTTTTGGAGCAGATCACTAAGCATTTTGAGCAAGCAAGCCATTAAGCAACACCTCATCCCCTTTTAATAGTATTGGCTTTTCCTATGGACTCAATGTGATCTTGGATCACTAAAATGAAAATGTAGAGTCTTGAGCTTGAGCCAATATGTGTCCTTAGCATTTTGAGGGGTCCACATTCCCAGTCCATGCATGCAAATCATTGAACTTTCTGAAACGATCATGTTGAAAGAGTATTAGTTCAATGAGCTATATGTTGTTAAGAATTACCAAAACCACCCAGGGATAGTGCACTTTCAATCTCCTCCTTTTTGGTAATTCATGACAACATATAGATCAAAGCTTCGACCAATGATAATAAGAATGTAATACGTCGTCGCTTTGAGAAGTATGCGATAAGCAAGAGCTCCCCCTAAATTTGTGCATTATTTAAAATTTGCTTTTGAATGCAAATGCATAATCGTTTAGGATCATGGGTTACTCTTCCATGTCACATACATCTTGGTGGAGCGCTCAAAATGATAGAATATGAAATATGCATTCATCACCAAGGCAAAGTGAATGATCATACATGAGAGATAAATAATAGCATCAATCAAGCACAAGCATTAAAGTATGATATGGTCAAACACATGACCATACAAGTATCTCACACACATAAATATAGAGTATCAACCAGACAAGCAAACAAATAAGTATCAAACAAGAGATAGCAAAAAGAAGCAAGCTCTCTCTCTCGAAGCCTATGATCTATACACTTTCTCCCCCTTTGGCAACAAGTTACCAAAAAGCTCGAAAATGCATAGTGCTATGCGTCTCTCTAGGCTTGATCTTCGGGAGGTGGCATTGAGGGAACTACAAGGACGAATGCATCTGTAGAAGTTGTTGGAGCTAGTGGAGTGGCAACTGGAGGAGCTACTGATGCTGTGGCTGCAAGTGCTGATGTAGTAGCTCTTTTGTCTGTCACGGACACTGCTGCAGATCTATGTGCCCTAGGCACTCTATGAAAGGCATCTGTGGTAGCTTTTCCTTTCCTCTCCTCAGCTTCTTCCTGGGGCTGCTCAACAGTTGTTTGCATCTCAGCAGCTGGTATGTTCCTGGTGCTCCTCTTTGGTGCAGTCTTGGGGGCTGGAGCAGAAGCTTTGGGGGCAGTCTTGGGCTTAGAAGGGGCGGCCCCAGAATTGATGGCATCCCCCATAAGCTTTTGAGCTTTAGGTGCTGGTGTAGCATCCTCTTCTTCTTCATCATCCTCAGCTGGGTCTTTCATCATAGAGGATCTGACAATAACTTTGGCCATGGTCTTCTTGACCCTCTCCTTCCTCTTCTTGCCCTCACCAGCCTCTTTTGGTTCAAGAGTGAACTCAATTGTTTCCTGAGTTGAGGCTTTGGCTTTAGACATGGGCACCCTCTTTGCAGGAGCCTTCTTGTTCAAACCTGGCTTTGTAGATGCAGCTATGCCAAATTCCTGCTTGACAACCTTTTTCTTCTTGGACTTGACTTCCTCCTCAGCAGCCACATAATCTTCATCTTCAGAATCAGAAATTTTCTTCCTCCTTTGACTACTAGCAGCCTTAGGCAAATTGCTAGGAGTACTTCTGTTGCCTTCATCATAACTGTCAGAGGGACTAGTGCCCTCACTCAGATTCACCTGCTCTTCAGACCTGTTTTGGCTATCAATCTGATCAGACATTCTGGCACTGCAAACTGACAGCTGACCCTGTGAATAGTTATAGATGAGATAGAGTGGATGGGCATCACAAAGTGCAGAGATTTTGCAAAACAAATGAGTCAAAAACTTTGTTTTAGTTTTCCACAGAAAGCATTTTGGAGCTACCGATTTGTTAAACTTGGTGACAACGAAGCAACTTTGGAGTCTAAACTAGTGGAATCGGTCAGACTGAGACACAGTTCGGTGACTCCGAGATTGCTAGGGTTTCACTCAGAGTCAAACTCGGTCACACCAATTTGCAACTTTCGGTCAGACCGAAAATTACAGGTGCAATGGCCTAAGCCAAATCGGTGAGACCGATTTCCACCACTCGGTCGGTCCGAGATGAGTTCAACGGAAACCTAACCCTAAAATTTTGAATCAAAACTAATCTAAAGGAAGTTTTTATTGGATAGGATGATCTCATACGTGATCAGAATCATGGCATTTGCTTTGTGCTAAGAATCGGAGGTAAGGATTGCTCAAAGAATCGAACTCATACCCTAGTTCGGCGATGAGCTCGCTACGGCGGCAACGGCGGTGTAGATTTCGGTTGACGGTGATGGAGACCAGCAGTGGGAGGTCGCTGGCGACGAGAGGATGATCCGGAGACCCAAGTCGGGAGAGCAGGACACGCGCGGGCGAAGAGGTTTTGGAGAAATTTCCAAAATTTGACCCGTCGGTATATATATCCTGACCCTATCGGTGTGACCGAGTGGAACACCTCGGTGGCACCGAGATGCATAATTGCAAGCACTTACTGCAAACCGGTGTGACCGAACGGTTCTAATCGGTTGCACCAAGATTGAAAACCTAGATCAACTCAGTGAACTCAGTTTGATCGAAGAGGATGAATCGGTCAGAACGAAATACGCAGAGAGGTTTTGGAAGTTTTAAGTCTATGACGAATCGGTGACTCTTAGTGCTCCTCACCCAGAGGGTTCGAATCTGACTTGATCAAACTTTGTGATGTAGCATGAATAGAGTTTGAGACGAGAAAAGCATAGATAGCTAGAGGAAGTTCTTAGGCATTCTTGTCCATCCATTTGGCAAAAGAAAAAGAGCCAAACAATCAAAGCAACAAATGGATGTTCTCGATTGAGAGAAATATGTAATCAACATGCTCACACAATAAAATGGCAAATGAAATATGTGGCAAAGCATGCACAAACACTCTAGAATCTATCAAGCAATTGGCGATGACTAGGTCATCTATATATGAGTATATTGACTTAGGAGTCAAGTGAGAACATTTGATCATAGATCATACTCATCGTTTAAGCGCAAGTGGGGTTACCACTTTTACATAAAGCATTGTTGTGTTCACACCATTAGAGTTGCTTTAGCTCAATTCTTAGAGTAAGCTCCCCCTAGATGTGATATCCCCCCTAAGAGGGATGAACTAACCTTGGGTTTTGTCGATGATGACTTCATGTAGATGTTGAAGATGTGGATGCTCAATGTTGATGTAGATCATTTGGAGCAATCCATTGGAGTGAGTTGCACTTTCAATACCTGCATGGGTTCGTCCCACAAGGAACAAACAAGGATATCCATAGACATAGAGTGAAGTTCACACAAGATGATGTCCATGAAAGCATTAGGTTACCTTGTCCTTTGTTTTACCAACAAGAGGGTTTGTGACTCCTTGAAGTAGTGCAAGATGTGGAAGTTGTTTGTACTTGTTCTCGCCAAAATGATATGAATGAAGTATGTTGGCGGAGTCACCCTCAAGAACTCTCTAGTTCTTCTTCTTCGGGGTCCACATCAGCTTGATGGGAATCCTTGGAGTTGTAGTCGTACTTGATGAAGTAGAACTTGATGTAGTCTTGGGAACCCACTTGACCAAGGCTTTGGGAGCTTCTTCAAATGCATCAATTTCCTCTTGAAGCTTGTCCTTGCCTTTTTGCTTGTGGTCTTCTGGTGGAAGATCATCTTGAGCTTGTGTCCCCTCGAAGGAAGTAGGATCATACTTCTCTTGTTGAGGAACAAACTTTTTCTTGGGGTATTGATCTTCTTCCCATTCAACTCCATTGGCATTGAACTTTCGTTCAAAACCAACACCTTGATTCTTCCGGTGCCTTCCTTCCTTGCGTTCAATTTCCTCAAATTGCTTACTTCCGGCAAGGCTCTTGTAAACACCTTTCTCTATAATTCCCTTCAATAAGCTATTTTCTTGCTCAAGTGTAACTTGGCTAAGAGAATCATTAGGGGAATCAAGAGAACTACTAGAAGCAACAATATTGGATTTAGCATGATTATTGTTACTACTAGATGAAGAATCTTTCTTACTCTTGTTGCTACATTTTACTTGTGGCATGTAAGTAGACAAGAGTAAACGCTTGGCAATGTAAGAAAAACTTTTCTTACGAAGATCATCATTGATTGCTTTTAAGAACCCATGCTCTTGATCTAGGTTGAGCTTTTCAAAGCGTAGCTTCTCATGAATCTTTAAAAGCTCTCGATGATCTTCTAAGGTAGTTTCATGAGCTAACTTAAGAGTGTTTAGTTCTCTAGTTAGACGCTCAATCTCCTTCTTATCATCGTCATTCGTTTTATCTTGATTAGCATGATTAATAGCAAGTTCATCATAGTTTTCATCACTAGAGTTGTCAACAAGTAAATCATCATCACCTAACAAATCATCTTCATCACTATTGAAATCAACATACTTGGGGTGTGATACCTTTGGTCCTTTAGCCATGAAGCATCTTCCAATTCCTTCATTTGGCGAGTCAAATATGTTATAGGTGTTGGTTGACACAAGTGCTAGACCGGCAACACCTTCATCTTGAGTATATTCGGAGTCGGAGTGATAACTTCTCTCGGAGTGGTGGTCGGAGTCGGAGCCGGATACCCATTCACCAACATGAGCTTGATGTCTTCGTCTTGTGTAGCTCCTTGATGACTTGTCCTTCCTTTCTGAATCCTTGCTTCTGCGAGAGGTTCTTCGTTCATAACGATCATCTCTACCCCTTCTCTCTCTTGGAGGTGATTCTTCCCTTTTGCTTCTCCTTTTAGGTGAGTATTCTCTTCTTTTGTAGGGAGTCGTACACTCATTGGAATAGTGTCCGGGTCTTCCACAATTGTAGCAATTACGCTCACGACTAGAAGATATTTTGTCATTGTAGGACCTTGACTTCGAACTCCTTTCATTGCTTCTACTCTTGTAGAACTTGTTGAAGTTCTTCCACATTAGGCTCAATTATTCATTGAAGGCTTGTTTCTCACTTGATGATGTAGGAGCATCACATGAGGCTTTGTAAACACCACTAGACTTGTTGTGAAGCTCTTCCTTATCCTTGAGTGCAATCTCATGAGCAACAATTCTTCCAATGACTTTGGTTGGCTTGAGATCTTTGTAATTGGGCATCATTTGGATCAAAGTGCACACGCTATCATATTTTCCATCCAAGGCTCTTAGGATCTTCTTGATGATGAATCTGTTGGTCATCCCTTCACTTCCTAAGCCGGAAATCTCATTTGTGATGAGAGCAAGCCTAGAGTACATTTCAGCGACACCTTCACCATCCTTCATTTTGAACTTGTCAAGCTGACTTTGAAGCACATTCAATTTGGATTCCTTGACGGAGTTGGTACCTTTGTGCATATCAATCAAAGTATCCCGAATTTCCTTTGCATTCTCAAGACGGCTGATTTTGTTGAATTCTTCAGGGCACAATCCTTTTAAGATGACCTCGCAAGCTTGAGCATTGTATTGGAGCATCTTCAATTCTTCCACGGTAGCTTCACGGCCCGGTTCTCTCCCATCAAAGAATTAACCTTGCAAGCCTATACACACAATAGCCCAAACGGCGGGATTATGTCCAAGAATATGCATTTTCATCTTATGCTTCCAACTAGCAAAATTAGTACCATCAAAGTAAGGACCTATACGATGGTAATTTCCCTCGCTAGACGCCATACTCTCCTAGGTTGTGAAACCAAGGCTATGATCACAGAAGCTATGGAAATCAAGGCAAATGGAGACCAAAGCTCTGATACCACTTGTAAGATTGACAAAATAAAAATCTACCCTTTTCCCAATTTTAAGTCTTTGCAGATTTTAGCAACTTATCACAAGTCAAGCAATCAACCTACACATGGTATAGCAGCGGAATGTAAATCATTGCATATGAAGGTGAAGGGGAGGAGTTTGGAGGGAGCAAACGCAATGTAGACACAGAGATTTTTGGCGTGCTTCCGATAGGTGGTGCTATCGTACATCCACGTTGATGGAGACCTCAACCCACGGGTAACGGCTGCGCGAGTCCATGGAGGGCTCCACCCACGAAGGGTCCATGAAGAAGCAACCTTGTCTATCCCACCATGGCCATCGCCCATGAAGGACTTGCCTCACTAGGGTAGATCTTCACGAAGTAGGCGATCTCCTTGCCCGTACAAACTCCTTGGTTCAACTCCACAATCTTGACGGAGGCTCCCAAGTGACACCTAACCAATCTAGGAGACACCACTCTCCAAAAGGTAATAGATGGTGTGTTGACGATGAACTCCTTGCTCTTGTGGTTCAAATGATAGTCTCCCCAACACTCAACTCTCTCTCATAGATTTGGATTTGGTGGAAAGATGATTTGAGTGGAAAGCAACTTGGGGAAGGCTAGAGGTCAAGAATCTTGTGGTTGGATTGGAATATCTTGATCTCAACACATGAGTAGGTGGTTCTCTCTCAAAAAATGAATGCTGGAAGTGTAGGCACGTTCTGATGGCTTTCTCCACAAATGGAGGATGGGTGGAGGGGTATATATAGCCTCCACACAAAATCTAACCATTACACATAATTTACCAAACTCGGTGGGACCGAATAGTGAAACTCAGTCAGACCGATTTGGTTCGAAATGTGAACGTTAGGAATTTCGATGGGACCGACACGTCAACTCGGTGGGACCGATTTCAGTAGGGTTAGGGCATAACGTAATCTCGGTGAGACCGATCACATGAACTCGGTGAGACCGATTTCTGTAATAGGCAAACACAGAGTTGGTCAAGCAAACTCGGTGGGACCGATTTGCTCATTTCGGTGAGACCGAAACATTACAAAAAGGAAACAGAGAGTTTGGATTGCGAACTCGGTGGGACCGATCGCTCATCTCGGTTAGACCGAAACATTACGAAGGGAAACAGAGAGTTGACAATCCCATCTCGGTGAGACCAAGATCCCTATCGGTGAGACCGAACTGATAAGGGTTTCTGGCTATGGCTATGTCAAATGAACTCGGTGGCGCCTGATAGATCAAATCGGTGGTGCCGAGTTTGACTTTTAGCTTGTGACATATGTGTATATGAGAAAGTGGTTGAGGTCTTTTGGAGCATATCACTAAGCATTTTGAGCAAGCAAGCCATTAAGCAACACCTCATCCCCTTTTAATAGTATTGGCTTTTCCTATGGACTCAATGTGATCTTGGATCACTAAAATGAAAATGTAGAGTCTTGAGCTTGAGCCAATATGTGTCCTTAGCATTTTGAGGGGTCCACATTCCTAGTCCATGCCATGCCAATCATTGAACTTTCTGAAAGGATCATGTTGAAAGAGTATTAGTTCAATGAGCTATATGTTGTGAAGAATTACCAAAACCACCCAGGGATAGTTGCACTTTCAGGTGGCCATGCTGGTGGCCGACGACGGGAGCACCGTCAGCCACGCGCCCTACTTGCCGCCATCCAACATCCTGCACCACCGAGGTCAGGGACTCCTCCGACGATGAGTAGGGCAGGGGAGGCGGTAGGGCATGGTGTGCCAACTGGTTGGTCCGTCTCCCGTGTTCTGCTCTTCCTCGCCGTAGACCGCACATTCACTTCACGGGTCTTGAAGCCCGCCCCCGTACATGGAGATCGCAGATGGAGGACGTCGGTCGCCGCCGTAGAATAGGTTTAGGGTCGGGTTTCTTTATTTTTCTGTCCTGTAAAAGTTCGACATGTAATGAAAATCTGCTGTGTTTGCATTAATCTCGTCCGGTGTATATGAACTTTCATAATAATAGTAAGATATACTTTAGGAGTATATGGAATGATGATTCATTTTTGTGTGTATATACTTAGAAGGTTTGACTCGAGACAAAGCTAACATGCGAAGTAAATAAACACATAGGGTCTACATACACAATTTATCTTAGGCACTCCAATAGTACGTCCACTACACATTCACGCATTTCACATCTTTCTACATCTACGGGAACCTGCGAAAGGGTTAACGTAAATTGCCTCTCTCTCTCCTCCCTGATTTTCATGGTGGTGGGCCCCTTTGTAACACCCCGCATGTAACTTTCCTTATTTGTAACTCCAACTCTTGCCATTTTCGGCTATGTGATATGATATTCCCTCCGTGGTCGGGTTTTGTTTTTCGTTTTGCATTTTTGTTCATGTCATGCATTTCATATCATGTCATCATGTGCATTGCATTTGCATACGTGTTCGTCTCATGCATCCGAGCATTTTCCCCGTTGTCCGTTTTGCAATCCGGCGCTCCTATCTCCTCTGGTGCACCCCTCTTGTTTTCTTTCGCGAGCGAGTGTCTAACATTCTCGGAATGGACCGAGGCTTGTCAAGTGGCCTTATTATACCACCCGGAGACCACCGGTCAAGTTTCATTCCATTTGGAGGTCGTTTGGTACTCCAGCGGTTAACCGGGCATCCGCAAAGTCCATTTGAGTCTGCAGCAAAACCCCCCCTAAAAACCAGCCCAATACCCACCAAACTCTCTTCCATGCTCTAGGTCGTTCGATCACGATCGTGTGGGCGAAAACCGCACCTCATTTGGAGCCTCCTAGCTCCCTCTACCTATTTAAATGCATCCCTCCCGAAAAACGAAACGCAGACCAAGCCTAGCTCCGTTCACTCTCCGCCGCCGGACACGTCCGGACTGGACCGGACGCGTCCGCCGCCGCGCCCCGACGAATCAGAAGCCGCCACGTCAGCGCTCCGGCCTCCCACCGCCGCCGGCCCGGCGAGCCCGAGGAGGGCCCGCCCGAGCCCGCATCGCCGCCGCCCGCGCCTTCGCCTCCTGCCCGCGCCGCCGTTGCTCCCCGCCGGCCGGCGCCACCCGCCGCCCCGCCGCGGCCGGACCCGCCGCCGGACCTCGCCGCCGGCACCGCACCGCACCGCCGCCGTCGCGCCCGGGGTCGCCGCCGCCTCTCCAACGCCGGCTCGCGCCTTCCTTCTTCTTCCCCGGCCGCCGCGCCTTCCCCGCAGCTCCGGCGAGCTCCACCGGCCTCATCCCGATCGGATCCAGATCCACTGTAGGCGACGTTGACTTTTCCCCGTCCCCCGTTTTTTAAGTCATTGATTTCTTACAGCATATGCTCATGTTCATCAGTGTATAACTCCTTGCATGTAGCTCCGTTTCGCGCGTGTAATATGTCAAATTGTTTGTCTCGTGATGCTCTTCATTTTGTTCAATCGCACCATGTTCATTAGAGGCCATCTTGATGCCCAAATCTCTGTTGCAAGAGGGCTAGTTGCTGTTATCTGCTGGTTCTTATCAGAACTTGGAGATTTGTCGTTTTTGTATCTTTAAATCTGTGCATCTTATGCGCATGAGCTCTACATGTGTTTTGTTGTATGCCATGCCATCTTTCCAAGGGTGTATGCCATGTATTTTTGTGATCTCTGCGGTGACTAGCACAAGCATGCAAATTAGGCTCCGTAATGTTTCTGATTTCAGGGACGGTGATTTCTCTAAGTCCTTGTCTACTGTTATTTTGTTGCCATGTAAACTTGATGCTACAGAGAGATCCATGCATATTTTGGTGATGTTCAGTAAGAATGTTTCATAGATATAGCTGTAATTGACCCGTTCCTTCCCTTGTTTGCAATTATGGAGTGCCATAGCATGACTCAATCTTGCTCTACTTTCGCTATAAAATATTTCTGGCAGATTCTTAACATGATATTCATTTTTGCCAAGCTTATTGTAGTTGATCCATACATGCTATGCTTTTGTTCTTGCCATGGTTAGCTTCATAAACATGCCATCTTGCTCTAGGTATGCTTGTTTTGTCATGCATTGCTCTGTAGTGAGTGCATCAAGCTCACCAAGATGCCCTCATATTATTGTTTCTGCCATGCTCTGTTTTCTGCTAAGTCTGAAACCTGATAACGAAACTTGCTATGTTTACATGCTTGCCATCATATCTTCTGGTCCTTTTTGGCTTATGGTCAGTAAGGGACTTTTGTCATATGCATTTAGTAGAATACTGTCATGCCTTGTTTTGCCATGTTAATTTCCTGTAGCATGTTGATTTCATGCTCTGAACATTGCTACCTGATGCTTTTTTCTGCCATGTCCTGTTTTTCACTAAGTCTGTGATCCTGTTATCTTTTGCACTTTTGCCATGCTTGTTTGAGCTTGATATGTTGTGAACTAGCCGTAGCTCAGTGTTCATCTTTTGGCGAGCATCTCCTGTAGATTACTGTCATATGCTTTGTTGCTACGTTGGAGTGCTGTAGGATTGTTGCTTGTTGCATTTTAAGTGCCATCATGCTGTTAATCACATATTCGTGTCATTCTTGTTTTGCTTGCCATTTGCAAACCGGGCATCCGTTTCCGGTGATCTTTATATCGATTTCGACCGAAATCATCTCATCTTTCCAGTGGCATGCTTGGTTTGCCAAGTTACTGCCTTTTTCATCATTTTCCTTCCGGAGCATGCATATGCATCGCATATCATATCTCGCATATCATACATGTTTTGCTTGATGTTGCTTGTGCATTTCTCGCGATTGATTGTGGTTCCGTTGCTTGTGTTCTTGTCTTGGGTAGAGCCGGGAGACGAGTTCGTGAACGAGGAACCTGTTGAGTACGCTTACGAGGATCAAGCTTTCGACAACTCTGAGAACCTTGCAGGCAAGATGACCACCCCTCGAAATCACTTCTATCTTTGCTTTGCTAGTTGTTCGCTCTATTGCCATGCTGCGCTACCTATCACTTGCTATTTAATGTCTCCCATTTTTCCATGTCAGCCTCTAACCATCCTTTCCTAGCAAACCGTTGTTTGGCTAAGTTACCGCTTTTGCTCAGCCCCTCTTATAGCGTTGCTAGTTGCAGGTGAAGTTGAAGTTTGTTCCATGTTGGAACATGGATATGTTGGGATATCACAATATCTCTTATTTAATTAATGCATCTATATATTTGGCAAAGGGTGGATGGCTCGGCCTTATGCCTGGTGTTTTGTTCCACTCTTGCCGCCCTAGTTTCTGAGATACCGGGATTATGTTCCTTGAGTTTGCGTTCCGTACGCGGTCGGGTGATTTATGGGACCCCCTTGAGAGTTCTCCTTGAATAAAACTCCTCCAGTAAGGCCCAACCTTGGTTTTATCATTTGCCACCTAAGCCTTTCCGCCCGCGTTTTCGTGAGCCCGAGGGTCATCTTTATTTTAAACCCCCGGGTCAGTGCTCCTCTGAGTATTGGTCCAACCTGTCAGTCGCCGGTGGCCACCAGGGGCAACTCCGGTCTGGCCTATCGGAAGCTTGGACAATCCGGTGTGCCCTGGGAACAAGATATGTGCAGCTCCTATCGCGATTTGTCGGCACATTCGGGTGGCTTTGCTGGTCTTGTTTTACCATTGTCGAAATGTCTTGTAAACCGGGATTCCGAGACTGATCGGGTTTTTCCAGGAGAAGGTTTATCCTTCGTTGACCGTGAGAGCTTATGATGGGCTAAGTTGGGACACCCCTGCAGGGTATTATCTTCCGAAAGCCGTGCCCGCGGTTATGAGGCAGATGGGAATTTGTTAATGTCCGGTTGTAGAGAACTTGTCACTTGACCCAGTTAAAAATAAATCAACTGCGTGTGTAGCCGTGATGGTCTCTTCTCTGCGGAGTCCGGGAAGTGAACACGGTCTGAGTTATGTATGACGTAAGTAGGAGTTCAGGATCACTTCTTGGTCATTGCTAGATGTCGACCGTTCCGTTGCTTCTCTTCTCGCTCTCTTTTGCGTATGTTAGCCACCATATATGCTTTTGCCGCTGCAGCTCCACCTCATTACACCATCCTTTTCTATAAGCTTAAATAGTCTTGATCTCGCGGGTGTGAGATTGCTGAGTCCCTGTGACTCACAGATTCTACCAAAACAGTTGCAGGTGCCGACGATGCCAGTGCAGATGATGGGGTCGATCTCAAGTGGGAGTTCGACGAGGAACATGGCCGTTACTATGTGTCTTTTCCTGATGATCAGTAGTGGAGCCCAGTTGGGACGATCGGGGATCTAGCATTTGGGGTTATCTTATTTTCATCTGGATTTTGACCGTAGTCGGTCTATATGTATGTATTTTGGATGATGTAGTGAATTATATTTATGTATTGTGTGAAGTGGCAATTGTAAGCCAACTCTTTATCCCATTCTTGTTCATTACATGGGATTGTGTGAAGATGACCCTTCTTGCGACAAAACCACTATGCGGTTATGCCTCTAAGTCGTGCCTCGACACGTGGGAGATATAGCCGCATCGTGGGTGTTACACCCTCCCTCCCCCAATCTACAATCAACAGCTCACACGTTTCACATTACATTAATTACGTAACTGGGATTACGTAGGTGTAGCATTACTCGTCCTAAAATAACCAACTAAGCCAACCTCCTAGCATATCGCGCGGGAAAAGACCTGGCCGCGCCGTTTTAGTCGGGTTTACCGGATTACTAGTAGTAGTATCGATGGATCGCGAACCACCAAGTTTTCTTTTGAGGGGGCGAAGCACCAAGTTTAAAAGGAAAAAAGGCGGTACACTCACAACACCCCTGTCGCGTTGCATTGCACCCCACACACGGTCGGTCCTACACACGGCTCACGCAAATGGAACGTGCTTCGGCTGGCCTCTTCACTGACACGTGGCACTGCACTTGGAGAAACCGACCATGCGCCAAACTCCCCCCGCCCTCCACGCGAAAATCCCCCCCAAAAATTCCCCACAAATCCCAAATTCAACCGCCCTTCGGCCAACTAGCCAATAATATTCCCCAAACCCCCTCCCTCGGCCCCCTCCACTCCATTCGCTCTGCCAAAGCCGTCCTCTCCGCCGCGCCGATACGTCGGCGCCGCGGTTCGTCGAGGGGACGCACGGAGATCCTCTCGCTCCCACAGTACACTCTCGTAGACTGCCATCCTCTAGCCGCGCCACCATCGCTGGCGACGTTCTTGTGGAGACGCACGGCGGTCAGCGCCGCCACCGCTAGCGACGTTCGTGTGGAGACGCACGGCGGTCAGCGCCGCTACCGCTAGCGACGTTCGTGTGGAGATGCACGGCGGTAAGCTTCTCCCACGGTATGCGCATTCTAGACTGAGGCCCCGTGCATGTCGGTGTAGCGCTGAATGTTAGCTGATAGACGCTGTAAATCTCACTGTTTGCCGAAGTAGTTTACAGTCAATATGCTCTGCATAAGAAGCTTCCTTACCCTGTTCTGCACTCAATCTACTTAGCTGAGATGGCATGCCAAGCCCGATTAGTTGCTAAAATATCCTGCCATATATTTATGGTGACGTAGATTGCCATGGTCTAGTAGCCAATCTGTTAGGTGAAATAGCTCTACACCGTTGTATACTCGATCTTTGTTGCTGAGATGGCCTTCGATAGTTCGATGGCTGTGTGCTCGGCCTCATTGACTGCTGAAAAAGCCTACCATAATTTAGCACTCAAATCTGTTTGCTGAATTAGCTTTACATATATTTCATTACTTAGATCTGCTTGTCCAAATATCTTGCCATAGCTTTAGACATCGACCTAGGTATTTTTTTCTGGACTTCATAAAAAAGCATATATGTTTTTCCTGTAATATCTAGTAGAAGAACTAATTTGTCTAACCGATGGACATGACTTGGATAACTTCTGCTCGAAGATTCTCCGCTGCATATGTCGAGGGGGTTGAAAACTTCATGAACTTTATCAGAGCTGAGTACGGTGGTCCGAAATCAGATGTGCTCTGCCCGTGTAGCAGTGTATGAATTCAGTTATAAGGCCCCACTCAACTGTGCAAAATCATCTACACTTGTATGTGATGTCGTTCACATATACTAGGTGAGTTCATCATGGTGAAGCTGTGAACGTCAATGTTACTGACTAAGTGGAAGAGCAGATCACCATCTTGATCTGCCTGATGCTCAGGTGGAAGAGGAGGAGGAGGTGGTGGTGGCGGAGCCAGTGAGTTTGACCAACGTTGAAACAATGCTACGAAATGCTCGTGCATTTCATGAACTTTCACATGCAGAAGAAAAATGGTGGGCCCGCATGATGGAACAATGCAACGTGGATGTCACCCCAGGAAATAAGCTGTCAGTATTCTCAGCTATGGTCACCTTTCTTCAGGTGAAGACATCTGAGCGGATGACAAACAAATCATTTGATGCTATGTTGGCTGCTTTCTGCAAATCTTTCCCAGATGCGTCAGAGCTGCCACACACCTACATTAAAATGAAGAATTTCCATCGTGCAGTTGGAATTGGATATGATATGATCCATGTTTGTAAGAATAATTGTGTTATGTTCCGAAAGGATTATGCCAACTTATGTGAATGCCCAAAATGCAAATCATCAAGATGGAAAGATGGCGATGCTGTCAAGAGGATTCCTCATAATGTTCTGAGACATTTTCCAATTATACCAAGATTGCAGAGGTTGTTTCATGATGCTGAAACAAGAGAGGATGTACTGTGGCATTCTAGAAACTAGGAGTACAGAGATTAGAATGTAATGAGCCATCCATCTCATGGTAGTGACTAGAAAAGCTTCAATCAGAAACACAAAAAGTTTGCTGCTGACCCAAGAAACATTAGACTTTGGCTTAGCTTCAGATAGATTTAACCCATTTGGCCACCAGAGCGCCACATATAGCATTCGGCCAGTGCTTGTTATCCCTTACAACATGCCTCCAAATGTCTGCACCAAAGAATCAAACTACATGATGGCCTTGCTCATCCCAGGTCCAAAAAGTCCTAGAAAGGATTTTGATTTATTCATGGAGCCTCTTGTGGAGGAACTTCAACAACTATGGAGGGGTGTTCTCACTCGAGACCTATATAGCAGCCCACCAGCTAATTTCTTCTTGCGTGCTATTATAATTTGGTGCATACATGATTATCCGGCTTTGGGCACTATGTCAGAGCGAACGACACATGGTTACAATGCATGTGTTAGCTGTGACGGGAATCCGCTGTCATACGCAATACTTAGCAAGATATGTTACATTGGACACCGATGTTTCCTTGCCAAGGACAAGCCGCATCCTACAAAATACCGAAGACATGTGTTCAATGCAAAGCATGAAAACTGTCGTGGAATTGTCACGGCAGATGTCCTCAAGCTAGGACTTAGTAGTGGAGCCATCGCCGCTAGGAAGCTTGAAGGGGTTAAACGGGACAAGGAACACGGGGGTTTATACTGGTTCGGCCCCTTACGGTGAAGGTAAAAGCCTACGTCCAGTTGAGGTGGTATTGATTAGGGTTTCAATGACTAGGGAGCTTAACTGCTATGCCTGGCTCTCAACAAGATCTTTCTTCCCCCTAAACCGTTGTCGGGTCGTCCCCTTATATAGAGAGGTTGACGCCCAGCAGCTCTCAGAGTCCCGGCCAGCTCATAAGAGTTTCCAGCTCGGGCTCTCAACTATTCTTGCCTTATACTACAAGTTCTACCATAATGACGGCTGTAACTACGGGCCCTAAGCCATCTCCAGGTCTTAAGCCCATCTTTGGCCCACCGTCTTCAAGCTTGGCGCCGGGCTTCTGGTGATGACCCTTATGAGTAACCCGGCCCCACCGGGCGGGTGACTCTAAGGTTTATATCCTCAACATTAGGCCCCAGATTGATTTGAGCCGGCTCATGTCAATCTTCAATCCTTTCGACAGAAAAATCTCCGGCTTACAATTGTGTGAAGGCCATAACCTGGCGTGACGTCATCCTCTGGATTCCGGGTAATCCGCCGTGACGTCATCTTCCATTAAGTCCATTTTTTACTCCACCATATCCGCAACGGATCTTATCTTTACTGCCATCCCGAAAATCGAGGCGTTTTTATGGTGAGATAACCGCGCCGTGGCCTCCTCATTTCTCGCGCCCACTTATGAGCCTTGCCTTATAAATAGCCCGGCCCATTGAACCTCCAGCCACTCGTCTTCCTCCTCTCGCCACTGTTCTCCCGCTCGAGCTCCATCGCCGCTGCCGCCGCAGGTCTCCTCCTCCTCACCAACTCCGGCCGCTGCATCAACCTGTTGTGTCCAGAGAAAAAACGGCGGCGACCTCCGAGACTCGCCAGCACCTGTAAGTCCTTGCTGCCCCGTAGAACAGCTCTGCAGTAGGGTTTCTTCTTGTTCTTCCCGTGTTCTTCTCCGTTCTTCGCAGGTTCTCGGTAGATTTGATTTTTACCACCCTTCTTGATCTTAGACATGTATAGAACTGTTGCGGTATCTGTTTCACTTCCATTCCCTATGTACATAGATCCCTTTTTACTGCATAGAGGCTCCGTTCGAGCCCGCGGACTTCTCCTGCATCTGTTTTAGGTCTAGAAACTTTCCTTTTTAGCCGACCGTTTTGATCCAAATTAGTTACTGCGATGTGTGAAACCTGTTTTCACCATACTTAGTAAAAAACCGCACCCGCTGAGTCATGGCGGTTTACATTTCTGGCTTAAAGAAGCCACGCACCGTAAAACCTTCCGGCTCAAAAGAAGCCACGCGCCGTAAAATTTTCTGGCTCATTTGCGACAAGGCTGTAGACAATTGAATTACTCTCAATACCTCCAGCGGCTTAGATAACCCGATGCACTTAGATATATGTCATTAGGCCCCTCCATAAGCCGCGTCTTTAAACATTGAACTATAAATTTCCTCTGGCTTATAATTAAACCGGACATTTTCCTTTTATCATAGGCTTCCGACTTTCACCATGCCTCCCAAAGCTCCCAAAGCACCCATCACATGCAATTGGATGAGGTCCAACATCACCGACGAGACCTTAGCAGATTTTGTGAAGTCGGGTTACCTTCCCAAGAAGGACGTCATGTCCTACCGTGCCCCCGACCCATCAGAAGAGAGACCATAGCCAAAGGACGGGGAGGTGGTTATTTTTGCTGATCACATGAGCCAGGGCTTCGCACCGCCCGGCTCAAAGTTCTTTAGAGATGTGCTGAATTTCTTTGATCTGCGACCACAAGACATAGGACCCAATTCGGTGTCGAATATATGCAATTTCCAAGTGTTCTGCGAGGTCTACCTTGGAGAAGAGCCCAGCCTGCCGCCCTTCAGAGAACTCTTTTATCTGAACCGCCAAAACGAGTGCGCCAACGGGCCGAGCTTGGAACTTGGCGGAATCACCATTCAGCGACGGAGAGACTGCCTTTTTCCTTACGCTGAGCTGCCGAGCCACCCAAAGGACTGGAACCAGACGTGGTTCTACTGCCAAGACACGTCGCCGGCTGACGAGAGCCCGCTGCCCGGCTTTCGTCCTTCGCGTCTGGAACCAACTCACCCTCTGTCAGACAAGTTATCTCAGGCGGAGCGCCAACCTCTGTTCCCCACCATCAACAAAATCAAGGCTCTCTTGGGAAATGGCCTTAATGGCATTGATTTGGTCCGAGTCTGGATCTCATGGCGGGTGATCCCCTTAAGCCGTCGCCCCGGCTTAATGTGTGAGTACACGGGCCAGAAAGATGACCCCCTGAGACACAGCCGCAACGATCTTCCTGAAGACGTTGCTGATGACATGACCAAGGCTCTCTTGAACGAGAGCTTGGCAGACTGCGGGAGGACCGGCTTAAGCCCTTTCTACAAGACGAACCCGGCCCCAGCGGTAAGCCGCTAATCTGAACATCTTATTTTCTTCTGTAGATAGCTTTCATCTGAACCTTAAGAAATCGTCATTGTATTTTTCAGGCTGATGACAAATTCTGGAAGGTCAAATATGACCATGAGGCGGCCAAGAAGGCCAGGAAGGCTAAGAAAGCCGCCAAGAGAGCCGCTCCCCGCAAGAAGGGAAGCAGGCCCACTGCCTCAGAGCTGCTTCAACTGAGTGACAGCTCCGAGTCAGAGGTAACCCCTAAACCTGTAAGCTCTTGTTGTATTTCTTGTTTATCTCTGTCCACCTTATCAATACTATTCATCAACAGGATGACACCGGAGCAAGTAACCCGGTGGTTGAAGAGGTAATGACACTTTCCTCCGACTCGGAGCCCTTGCCAAGGCTGAAAGTCCGAAGGGTAACCCGGAAAGTAAGATTTTCACATCCTTTAGCTTATCAAGATCCTCAATTTCTTTTGAAGCAACAGATTCATGAGAGCCGGCGGCACACCCGGACCAACAAGGATGCTGACCTTTCCTCCGGCTTACCTGAGGCATCAAGGAAGCGCCGGACCGAGGTTATCTCCAACTTATATCCTTTTCATCCTCTGGCGGGTGTTATACGTCAACCTCTCAATTCTTCTGATTCAAATTATCAGGAAACGTCTCCTTCCTCTGGTGACTCGATGCAGTCGAATCTGCCGGCTTTCAAGACCGTACCCGGGTAACGATGATCATCTCTTGCTGTGCTTTATCTTTACTTATACTTTTGTACTAATCTCTTGTCCTTTCAGTGCTCAAGCCAAGCTCACTAAAAGAGCAAAGAAGAATAAGCCGGCGGAGGAGTCGGTCGTGACGGAACCGGAAGTTTCCGCTTAAGAGCCGCCAGCCGCCTCTGCTCCTGAAGCTACCGCTCCCACCGACGAGCCAGCCATCGAGACTTCCACCAACCCGGATATCTCTAGCCCGGCTCAGCCAGCCGATGACCCGGACGTGGTAATCACCCGGACGGAGTTTGTTGAGCCGGGGAGACCCACTGTGCTGGCCAACCACTCCGCCAAGGAAGAGTTGCTAGAGCGCAGCCGGGCCAATCTGGACCTCACCAACTACACGAACTTGAGCGTCGGAGAGATCGTCTCCGGCTATGTGAGTCAGGTGCACAAGAGCCGGGATTTGGAGATCAACATGGGGAATCAGATACAGCAGAAGTCTGAGGTACCACTCTACTGCTTACTGCATAGTTACCTTTACCATACTAGCCCCCAAGTCGACGACTTATGATTGAATATGTTGTAGACTTAAGTTCCGGCTTACTTCCATGAATCGGTAATTTGTAGATAAAGACTTAAGTTCCGGCTTACTTCCAAAAAAAATACATAACGTAAATGGTTAGACCAATAAATAATAAAGGTCATGATCCAGAGGTGCCATAATCATAAACAATATTTAGTTCAGTCGTTTCTCCATCCGAAAACCGATAATATAGTCAAGCCGTATCTCCATCCGAATACCGTTCAGAGATTCACTCAGACTGTGGTCTTTACTCAAGAACAAGACTATCCAACAGGATATATCCTCTGCAGAGGGAGTACCATTCTCCACGAGTAACGGGATTACTCAGTCCCTCGGGACTAATTCCGTCTACGGTCTTTTGACTGAAAACACGCCTGACCTGCACACACCAGCTTAACTCACTAGTGTCTGGAATCACCCACGACACCTGCCAAGCAAAACTCTAAGTGGGGAGGCTACAACCTCGACGTAGCATGGGATCACAAAATTTATACCGCGCGCAAACTGGGGAAGCTATCCCCTTCGGCTACAACCGAAACACCCATGCCCCCGGACCGGATGACTGGCTTTAATCCATGGCCATGGGACCCTCATCACGGCCTCTCTGTACGGTGTGTGCTTTGGAAAGGGGTTGACAACCTACTGAACCATACCCTGTCCCCTGCAGGGGCAAGTGGTGGTACCAACAAAAAAAAGGGCTATTGGTCAAGACTCGGTCTACAACCGACTCAGGTGGTCCAAGTATCCACCAACAATATTACCACTAGTGAAATAAATCACCACTCCTCGAGCCTCACCATGCTATGCCGGGCATACCCGTCTCGACGAGGGATTAGGGACAAGCTCGTGTCTTCCCAAGACCACGACTTTCCCGGCTTCCTACCGGTGTGCAAGAGAAGCTCACGAGGATGACCCAAATCACTAGTGTATCCATTGCCGACCACAAAACAACTCCAAAGTGCACTCCTGCCCGAGAATATATCGGTACATAAACTACCACATACTCCAAGTCACAAGGTGTTGTGATCGCATCAAAACACCTCAACAAAATATTATGCCAGAGCTCAGAAATGCTTGCCTTCAAGAGTATGCAAAGGATGAACTTATTGGAAGCTTTCCTTTTCCTCCAAAAATCCTATTTTGCAAGATACACAAATAACAAATATTTCAAACACAGTACCAAGAACTGTCTCAAATATTTTTGAAATAAATCTTAAAATAAACTAGATGAAATTTGAGAGAGGTAGGAAAAAGAATCAACTCATTTGGAGTTTTATTTTAAAAGTTATAGCATTGGTCAACTCTGTTTTTAAATAAAACCAGAAAAAGAAAACGATTCAGAAGAAAATACGCTTTCGCAGTCGGGGAAACGCACTCGGGGGTTTTGCACCACCACTTAACCACAGAGGGCGGACGCGCGGGCCACTGATAGTGGGTCCAGAGGGCCCACTAGTCAGGTTTGACTGGTCTCCCTCTTCCTCCTTTCTCTGTGCCCGAACGGTGGCGAGGCTCCGGCGATTGCCGGCGACGAACGGTGGCTCCTCGAGGGCATCTGCGGGCAGGGATGGGTTGGCTAGACCGAGGCGATCCTCTGGGTGGTTGTTGGGTCGTCGGAGGTGGAAGGAATCGCCGGCGGCGAGCTCCGCGGCAGAGAAAGGCTACGGTGGTGAAGTGCTTTTTGTGCTCCGGTGGTCTCTGATCGAAGATGAGCAGCTGGGCAGCTCTGCAAGGACCAGAGGGAGCGACTGGTGGTGTTGGATTGGTGGGGGAGGGCTTGACTGCGACGAACGGCACCGGAGCTTGGCGGTGGCCGAGCTTGCCGGAGTTGGGGAGGACGGTCCTCTCCGGTCAATCTACTGCTAGGGGAGCTCTACGGGGAGGGCCTGATGTCGCCTGAGGTCTTGAACGAGCTCGGGGACCCTTTATATAGGCGCTCGAGGTTGGGCCGTGGCGGCAGAAGATAAGATCGCCGGCGACCACTTTCCTGAGTTGCAGGGCATCGTGGCGGCGACGAACGCGTTGCGACGAGCGGGAGGATAAGCACGGCCTGTGCTCTGAGGCAGCTGGCGTGCGCTGGTGGTTTGGGCGGCGCCGTCCGCGGCGGAATCCGCTGCCGACGCCGGCGTGCTGCCAAGGCGGCGCTGCAGGGTGCCAGGGCGAGCTTGGAGGGTACTGGAGAGAGGGCGAGTGCCTGGCGGGGTTCGGCAGGCGAGCAGGGGTCAGAGATGGGACGCGACAAGGGCGGCAGTGCGGCGTGTCGGCGTAGTGCGCGCGCGTGCAAAACGTGCGCTCTAGGCGCACCCAGAGCACGCACGGCACCTGTTCGACGAAATGCCAGCGCGCTCTAGAGCTCGAGGGTGGAGCTGGCACTGCACAGGATGGAGGTAGGGGTAGCAAAGCACTCAGTGGACAAGGTGGATAGGTCAGGGGTTCCAGTCCACAATGCAAACCCGAGAGCTTGCCAAAAATGACTGTGCACACCAGGTGTTCGACAGAAAGCCAAGTGCACTTAGGCAACTCTTGGAGTGGCCAAAATCTCCAGATCAGTGTCTCTTTAGATGCAGGAGATGGTGGTAAGGTTAGTTTGGCAAAAACAGAAAGTTGATAGTAAAAGTTTTGCAAAACCCTAGTTTTGGACAGAAAACAGAAGGGTTTAGAGCATGCACTTCAAAACCTCCAATGAGCCCAATCTCCTGGACTTAAGAGATGGTAGGGAGGGCTACAAGTAGGAAAAGGCTCAGGGTCACTAGAGCAAAGGAAAATAAGGTTGCAGTACAAATCATCAAATTGGACTAGAATGCAAATGAGGCTGATCCACTCAAATTTTCCAAAGAACATCCCTGGGTTTTTGCTTGAAGATGAATTGCATGCATCCATTGACATCTTCAAACACTTGGAAGAATTTTTAGAAGAAAATTTAAATGGGTTGCTGTGCAAAAGTGCCTACTGGACCAGATTGGAAAAGTTGGTGAAGAGCTCAAAATCTCCAATGGCCAGAAGGTATTTTTGCATAAAAGTGATGTGGAACCATCACATGACATCCCCAAATTTTGGTGGAAATTTTAAATGCATTTGCCAAATGGTTGCAGTGCAAACAGGCTCCTAAATGCAGAAGCAAATCATTTTAAAAGAATAAAGCTTGAGGAAAAATAAATCTGGCAACATTTGAATCCACTAATAATTGTTTTATTATGGAAATCAAACAAGTCCAACAATACCTTTGAAGGTTTCTCCCACTAGAGGCAAAAATCCAAAATCACAAAAGGTAAAACTTGACAAATGGAAAAGTTTTTATTTCCTGGCAATATTTTAATAAATAAAAAAAGGCCATAATTTTGGGTGTCACAACACTACCCCCCTAAAAAAAATTCTCGTCCTCGAGATTTGTTAAAAACTGTTTTGATCAAGAATTGTTTTGTATTAAAAATTGTTTTTATCAAAGAAATCCTTCCATTGCACAAAAACAAAACGGCTACAGTGAGAGGGCAATAAGTGGTGTAAAACCACAGTGTGGTACACTGGTGTAGCGTGGAAAACCCCATGGTTAGGGAAAACGAGACATTTCTACGCGGAAACAGTAATTTAGAATAAATTCCAAATTACTAAAATACACTGGTCGCACCTGAGAGCACAGTGCTCTCTCTGGCTGACAGGTGGGCCCAGGTCCCACTGTCGGCCTCTTCTCCTACCTCTGGCTCTCTTCTCCCTTGCGCGCTCTCCCGCGCTTCCTCCACCGGCGATGCCTAGTTCGTAGGGCATCAAGGCCGTACCGTGGTAGTGCGCGGCGTGCTAGCTGCCGGTGCAGCGTGCACTCACCTCGCGGGCCAGCGCGTTGTCGGCACTGCTCGCGGACTCGCCTCCGAACACCGGCGGCCGAGCGACGAGTGGCGCTGGTGGACCTCGCCCACCGTACACCGATCTCGGGCTATAAAACGATCGCGGTGCTCCTCTCTTCTTCCTCGCACCCGGCCTCGCTCCTACTTCTCCTTCTCCTCCATAGATGCTGGCAGGAGCTCGAGCCGAGGCTCTAATGGCGGAGGCAATGCCGGACTGGTATGTGGTCCTGGTGTGTGGAGGCTTGGCGGTGCTGCTGGGGTTCTCGGTGCTCCTGTGCGCGATGATCCTGGATGATCATCGTGATGCTGCCGCTCGAGTGTTAGCTCTTCGCGGTGGTGGCGATCACGTGGATTAGGCGCGGCCTCGGGGCTGACTGCTGTCGGAGTGCTGGGGCAGCTCGCGCTCGAATGAACACTCACAAATCTCTCTTGCTGAGATTGTGGCGTCCTCGAGGGTGATTAGATAGGCGCAAAAATGTGCTCAGGGATTTGTAACAGTGCTCGAGGTCGAGTGGTGGCTGCTGAGAGTTTGCTGTAACGATGTAGCGCGAATAAAAATCTGTGTCGAGAAAATGCATATATACGCAACAATAACTCGGGGAAAAGAAATCTCCTCGAAAACATGTTGCAAGAGGAAAAATTAAAACCGAACCAATAGCAGTAAAACTGCTCACAAAACAGGAACTAAAGAAAATCGATCCGTCGCACAAAATTTTTACGAACATGCTGCAACACACAAATACAAGTACTGGGACAATAAATACATCGGAGGCGTTTACAAAGAAAACGGCAAAGCGACAGGGTCTTGAGAAAATGCCTCTGGCACTGGGGCACACTCCTCTTCTATCGGGGGAAGCGGGTTGACCAGTCGATGAATGCCCCTTCTTGGTCAGGCCTCAGTGGTCTGCCAATAGCGATCCGAGGATTTAAATCAGCGAGGCTCTGGAGATAGCCCATTACCCGCTGAGTTAAACGCTCCTGGGCAATAACGTACTGGGCAAGGTTGGCCAGTATTGGATCGCTCTCAATGCGCCCACCAAGAAAAGATGCAACTTCTCCGGGTGCTGCACAACTCGGAAAATAATAGTACCCTCGCTCACTGGCATAGGGCACCGCGAATCGAAGACGGGTGAGCGCCTCGTACGCAGCAGCTTCTATGGCCATATGCGGAGTCGGCATGGATTTCCCCACGGAGGAGACTTCCGTGGGATCTTGGTTTGGGTAGGCGGGAGGGATGTGCACCACTGCCCAATATTTCGAGGTGGAAAGAGTGATCCTCGATTTGAGCAACTCGTACTGGGGTTGACGGGTGGCACTCATGGTACTGCAGGTAAAGTCCCACAATAATTTGACAAAGCTGCCGGGGGTTGCGTCTGGGGTTCTCAGATAAATGCTGGGGGTCGACATGGCAAGGAATGGCTGTGAGCGCAGCGCACAAAGGTGAGGGGGTGCTCGGCAAGGTCACGAAGTGGCCTTTATATAGCGCGGGGCTGGGATTAATCACCGGGGTGAAGGGTAACTGGCCGCCGATCCTGTACTCGGGTCAAAGCCACAGATATACACATCACATAAAGGTGACGCATTACTGTGGGCGCTGACGGGGTTGGTCTTGGCAGCTGTGCCTGAAAAATAAAAATGCAACTGTACGCCAACGTACACATGCATAGCTACTACTCCAAAAACAAGAGCGCTCAAACAGACAGCATGCAATAAAGGCGATACAAGGCCACACATTACAAAGCGTAGGAAAACTAAGGCTCGATACAACTTTGAGCGACTTAGTCTACTTCGTTAATGTCTAAGTGGGCTGGCCTTGCGGACGCCGTTGCTTCTCCACGGTTCTCACCGTCGGGATTTGCTGGCTGAGGCTGAGGTGCTGCAGGGTCGGGGAACTGGTGATGACCATCCCGGGGGTTGTTGGCCACAATCCCATTGGAATGGGTTCCCAAAAGGCGACGAAGCGCTTCTGGGGTCACCAACGTGCTCTGGTTGAGGGCTGGCACAGACCTCAAGGGATCGATCGGGTGTCCGAACAGCATGACTGGGTTGTCGGTGTCGGGCTCCGCTTCTCTTCTCGCCGGGGCTCGGCGAACCAGCTCTCCACGAGCTACGATCAGATCAAGAGTGACCTGGTCGAACAGTTGCTCTAGTGCGCTTACATAGCGCACCAGATGCAATAGCGCAGGATCCGTCTCGTGGTCTCCATTGGCAACTTGGGGCGGCCTACCATACCCGTCACGACTGGGGTAGTAGTAGAACGAGCGACAGTTAACTCTGGGCGACAGGTGCCGGAGTTGAACTATAGCTTCGCGGGCTACCAGTTGGATGGCTTGTGGATCAAAGGAAGTTGTCCTTCCAGTGAACCTGTAGGGGCGTTCTAGCGACAGACCCCTACCGTAGATGTGCACAGTGGCCCAGTACTGACGGCTTTCACCGTACATGGGTCCCTGGTACACAACATACTCAGGAGGCTCCTCTAACGCATAGGCACGGCAGGTGAGGTTTGCGAGTACGGTCACAAAACCTCCAAGGTTGGTCGCTGTGGTCTCATTGTGAACAATGGGGCCAGGCATCGTGGCTGGGTTTGGGGAAAGAGGCTGTGTTGGGCTGTGGCTAGCGTGCCCTTTTTATAGGAAAAGGGGATGGAGTCTTCCTCTGCACGCTTGCGATAGAGACCGGTTGGGTGTCGGTCACTGGCGCGTGATCGACGGGCTAGGCTGATAGGTTGGGCACCGTCCGCCGAAAAGGGCGTCGGGTCACTGTGGGGCTATCTTATGCGGGAAGCTTGACCGGGGTCAGGCTAAGGTCTGGTGGTTTGGTTAACCTAAGTTTATTGACCTGGCTAAGATAGGATTAGCCAATGGTCAGCCTGGCTCTGATACCAAGTCTGTCACGACCGGATTTTTAGGATATAAATTCCTAGAAAAACGGCCGGTGTGCTCACCAGCCCCAGGATTTCTGTTAGCTGATGAGGCACCAACTTGATACAAGAAAATCCAAGCAAGTACAAAAAAATATGTAGTACAAGACCATTGTGGCCTAGGAGTACAACATTTGGTTTGCTAGTGGTTGAGGGCGGAAGCGATTGGGTACATCTGCGTCTATGGGACCCCATTTCCCACAAGAAAAGCTGACCAGGGTAACTCCTATCTTCGCGAGGCTGCAAATGTCAATGCGTAGGTTGTCACCACGGTGCTCATCTCCAAGCGAGGGATCTGGCCAAGACAATAGCCAGGGACAAGCCAGTGAGTACGTTTGAATGTACTCGCAAACATTAAGAACACGGGTATAATATATTAAACATGCTCCAGATCATGTTGTGATCACACGTCTGTCATCAAAGATACAAAAATCAAGACGCACACATACGGTTAAAAAAAAATATACCATAATAAAATACTGGGTGCTAAACGAGTGTCTGAATGACTCCTCGAGCGTAAAATGCAGAATAGTAATACTGGTGCCAAGCGAGTGTCTGAATGACTCCTCGAGCGGAAAATGCAGAATAGTAATACTGGTGCCAAGCGAGTGTCTGAAAGACTCCTTGAGCGGAAAATACAGAAATAATAACGCTGCAGTCGGGCGTCTGAGCGACGCCACAAAAAGGGCTAATAAAAGATAAATAAACAACAAGCATGCCGCAGTCGGGCGTCTGACCGATGCCACGGAAAGGGCTTATAAGAGAATAATCACAGTGAATATCCAGGAGGTAGAACCTTCCCAAGGATACTTGAAAAAAAATACATAACGTAAATGGTTAGACCAATAAATAATAAAGGTCATAATCCAGAGGTGCCATAATCATAAACAATATTTAGTTCAGTCGTTTCTCCATCCGAAAACCGATAATATAGTCAAGCCGTATCTCCATCCGAATACCGTTCAGAGATTCACTCAGACTGTGGTCTTTACTCAAGAACAAGACTATCCAACAGGATATATCCTCTGCAGAGGGAGTACCATTCTCCACGAGTAACGGGATTACTCAGTCCCTCGGGACTAATTCCGTCTACGGTCTTTTGACTGAAAACACGCCTGACCTGCACACACCAGCTTAACTCACTAGTGTCTGGAATCACCCACGACACCTGCCAAGCAAAACTCTAAGTGGGGAGGCTACAACCTCGACGTAGCATGGGATCACAAAATTTATACCGCGCGCAAACTGGGGAAGCTATCCCCTTCGGCTACAACCGAAACACCCATGCCCCGGACCGGATGACTGGCTTTAATCCATGGCCATGGGACCCTCATCACAGCCTCTCTGTACGGTGTGTGCTTTGGAAAGGGGTTGACAACCTACTGAACCATACCCTGTCCCCTGCAGGGGCAAGTGGTGGTACCAACAAAAAAAGGGCTATTGGTCAAGACTCGGTCTACAACCGACTCAGGTGGTCCAAGTATCCACCAACAATATTACCACTAGTGAAATAAATCACCACTCCTCGAGCCTCACCATGCTATGCCGGGCATACTCGTCTCGACGAGGAATTAGGGACAAGCTCGTGTCTACCCAAGACCACGACTTTCCCGGCTTCCTACCGGTGTGCAAGAGGAGCTCACGAGGATGACCCAAATCACTAGTGTATCCATTGCCGACCACAAAACAACTCCAAAGTGCACTCCTGCCCGAGACTATATCGGTACATAAACTACCACATACTCCAAGTCACAAGGTGTTGTGATCGCATCAAAACACCTCAACAAAATATTATGCCAGAGCTCAGAAATGCTTGCCTTCAAGAGTATGCAAAGGATGCACTTATTGGAAGCTTTCCTTTTCCTCCAAAAATCCTATTTTGCAAGATACACAAATGACAAATATTTCAAACACAGTACCAAAAACTGTCTCAAATATTTTTGAAATAAATCTTAAAATAAACTAGATGAAATTTGAGAGAGGTAGGAAAAAGAATCAACTCATTTGGAGTTTTATTTTAAAAGTTATAGCCAGTCAAAGTTTGGTCAACTCTGTTTTTAAATAAAACCAGAAAAAGAAAACGATTCAGAAGAAAATACGCTTTCGCAGTCGGGGAGACGCACTCGGGGGTTTTGCGCCACCACTTAACCAGAGAGGGCGGATGCGCGGGCCACTGACAGTGGGTCCAGAGGGCCCACTAGTCAGGTTTGACTGGTCTCCCTCTCCCTCCTTTCTCTGTGCCCGAACGGTGGCGAGGCTCCGGCGATTGCCGGCGACGAACGGCGGCTCCTCGAGGGCATCTGCGGGCAGGGATGGGTTGGCTAGACCGAGGCGATCCTCTGGGTGGTTGTTGGGTCGTCGGAGGTGGAAGGAATCGCCGGCGGCGAGCTCCGCGGCGGAGAAAGGCTACGGTGGTGAAGTGCTTTTTTTGCTCCGGTGGTCTCTGACGAAGATGAGCAGCTGGGCAGCTCCGCAAGGACCAGAGGGAGCGACTGGTGGTGTTGGATTGGTGGGGGAGGGCTTGGCTGCGACGAACGGCACCGGAGCTTGGCGGCGGCCGAGCTGGCCGGAGTTGGGGAGGACGGTCCTCTCCGGTCAATCTACTGCTAGGGGAGCTCTACGGGGAGGGCCTGATGTCGCCTGAGGTCTTGAACGAGCTCGGGGACCCTTTATATAGGCGCTCGAGGTTGGGCCGTGGCGGCAGAAGATAAGATCGCCGGCGACCACTTTCCTGTAGTTGCAGGGCATCGTGGCGACGACGAACGCGTTGCGACGAGCGGGAGGATAAGCACGGCCTGTGCTCTGAGGCAGCTGGCGTGCGCTGGTGGTTTGGGCGGCGCCGTCCACGGCGGAATCCGCTGCCGACGCCGGCGTGCTGCCAAGGCGGCGCTGCAGGGTGCCAGGGCGAGCTTGGAGGGTACTGGAGAGAGGGCGAGTGCCTGGCGGGGTTCGGCAGGCGAGCAGGGGTCAGAGATGGGACGCGACGAGGGCGGTAGTGCGGCGTGTCGGCGTAGTGCGCGCGCGTGCAAAACGTGCGCTCTGGGCGCGCCCAGAGCACGCACGGCACCTGTTCGACGAAATGCCAGCGCGCTCTAGACCTCGAGGGAGGAGCTGGCACTGCACAAGATGGAGGTAGGGGTAGCAAAGCACTCAGTGGACAAGGTGGATAGGTCAGGGGTTCCAGTCCACAATGCAAACCCGAGAGCTTGCCAAAAATGACTGCGCACACCAGGTGTTCGACAGAAAGCCAAGTGCACTTAGGCAACTCTTGGAGTGGCCAAAATCTCCAGATCAGTGTCTCTTTAGATGCAGGAGATGGTGGTAAGGTTAGTTTGGCAAAAACAGAAAGTTGATAGTGCAAGTTTTGCAAAACCCTAGTTTTGGACAGAAAACAGAAGGGTTTAGAGCATGCACTTCAAAACCTCCAATGAGCCCAATCTCCTGGACTTAAGAGTTTGGTAGGGAGGGCTACAAGTAGGAAAAGGCTTAGGGTCACTAGAGCAAAGGAAAATAAGGTTGCAGTACAAATCATCAAATTGGACTAGAATGCAAATGAGGCTGATCCACTCAAATTTTCCAAAGAACATCCCTGGGTTTTTGCTTGAAGATGAATTGCATGCATCCATTGACATCTTCAAACACTTGGAAGAATTTTTAGAAGAAAATTTAAATGGGTTGCTGTGCAAAAGTGCCTACTGGACCAGATTGGAAAAGTTGGTGAAGAGCTCAAAATCTCCAATGGCCAGAAGGTATTTTTGCATAAAAGTGATGTGGAACCATCACATGACATCCCCAAATTTTGGTGGAAATTTTAAATGCACTTGCCAAATGGTTGCAGTGCAAACAGGCTCCTAAATGCAGAAGCAAATCATTTTAAAAGAATAAAGCTTGAGGAAAAATAAATCTGGCAACATTTGAATCCACTAATAATTGTTTTATTATGGAAATCAAACAAGTCCAACAATACCTTTGAAGGTTTCTCCCACTAGAGGCAAAAATCCAAAATCACAAAAGGTAAAACTTGACAAATGGAAAAGTTTTTATTTCCTGGCAATATTTTAATAAATAAAACAAGGCCAAAATTTTGGGTGTCACATGGGCTAAGTTGGGACACCCCTGCAGGGTATTATCTTTCGAAAGCCGTGCCCGCGGTTTTGAGGCAGATGGGAATTTGTTAATGTCCGGTTGTAGAGAACTTGTCACTTGACCCAGTTAAAAATACATCAACTGCGTGTGTAGCCGTGATGGTCTGTTCTCGGCGGAGTCCGGGAAGTGAACACGGTCTGAGTTATGTATGACATAAGTAGGAGTTCAGGATCACTTCTTGGTCATTGCTAGATGTCGACCGTTCCGTTGCTTCTCTTCTCGCTCTCTTTTGCGTATGTTAGCCACCATATATGCTTTTGCCGCTGCAGCTCCACCTCATTACACCATCCTTTCCTATAATCTTAAATAGTCTTGATCTCACGGGTGTGAGATTGCTGAGTCCCTGTGACTCACAGATTCTACCAAAACAGTTGCAGGTGCCGACGATGCCAGTGCAGATGATGGGGTCGATCTCAAGTGGGAGTTCGACGAGGAACGTGGCCGTTACTATGTGTCTTTTCCTGATGATCAGTAGTGGAGCCCAGTTGGGACGATCGGGGATCTAGCATTTGGGGTTATCTTATTTTCATCTGGATTTTGACCGTAGTCGGTCTATATGTATGCATTTTGGATGATGTAGTGAATTATATTTATGTATTGTGTGAAGTGGCGATTGTAAGCCAACTCTTTATCCCATTCTTGTTCATTACATGGGATTGTGTGAAGATGACCCTTCTTGCGACAAAACCACTATGCGGTTATGCCTCTAAGTCGTGCCTCGACACGTGGGAGATATAGCCGCATCGTGGGCGTTACAAGTTGGTAATCAGAGCCATCCCCGACTTAGGAGCCCCCTGCTTGATCGAATCGCTGGCGTTGTTGAGTCTAGAACAAAAATGTTTTGAGTCTTAGGATTATATATATCGGAGAGTAGGATTCTTTTTACTCGTCAGTCCCTTCGTTGCTCTGGTGAGGTCTCCTGACGTAGAAGTTTTGACTATTCTCTCCTCAAATTTCACTAGTTTTTTTTAGGATCACGCGGGTATCTTGGAATCGTTCCGATGGTTTTGTGACGAGAACATTGTTCTTGGTGCCTCCTGAAATTTAGGGGTTGTGGCAGTGTCCCGGGGAGTTGAGCTCCGAGGTGTTGTCGTCACAATTTCATCGTTGCAGTTCTGGAATACCTGAGTTTCACCGACATCGAAATCTCTTTTATGCAGTTGTTGGTGAGATCACCTCGACGCCACCCAATACTGGGGTGGGAGTTCGGGAGTATTGCCATAACTTGTATAACGGATGCTTTTCGAAGGTTGAGGTAAACAATTTCCGAAGGTTTCTTGGTTATGTGTTGACGGATGGATACAGCTGGATCTAGGGATTGCTAGTTTGGGTGATATATTTTGTGTCCCCTGTATCCCCAACACCAGATTGCATAACCAGAAAGTTTCGGGAGTTTATAAGTGGGAATTCAAGTAGCCTTAGGATATCTTTCGACAGACGCATGATATGAGATTGGGGTTCGACGTCTAGTGGTCCGCCTGTACACGGTTGGTTTTATAGTGGTCTCGTAGTGTCTTAAAGAGTCCATGGCTATGCCGACTCGAGGACGCTTCGTATGTCATGTGCACAGCCTTGTACATGATGGTGATGTACGATTGAGCCCGTGTGGGCCCCACCACGAAAAACTTCAGATGAAACCTCTATCATATGTTTGTTCCGGCTTATCCTGCAAGCCAATACTTTGTTTTGTTTTGTATTGTGGTATTCGAGTTGCTTCAAAGTCATATGTTGATTCCATATCTTTTTCAAGTGGCTTCTCAACTTAATGGAAGTGTGATGATTTACTACGGAATTCATTCGTTCATCTTCGTTCGAATGTTTATTGTGAATACTGTATGTTGCAATTTCTATCCGTTGATTCTACTTATCTATTTATCTATCAAGATGCTAACGGATGTCACCCTCTTCAGGATGGCTCCGCCAACGCGTCAGAATCCGGATCGCAACGAAGGGAGTCAAGCGAACCCTCCGCCACCACCTCCGCCTCCGGAGGCATGGCAAGCTATCATGGCAGCCACCAACGCCAATGCTCAGATGATTCTGCAACTCTTGCAAGAACGTACCCAAGGGCAAGGCAATCAAGGCAATCAAGGTCAAGGCAACAATCAGCCTAACTTCGCTACACTCAACCAGTTTCTCGCAAATCAGCCCAAGTCTTTCAGCTACTGTGCAGAGGCGACGGATGCCGACAATTGGGTCGTGGACATCAACAAGCATTTTGAATGTAGCAATGTCAGGCCTGAGGACTATGTCAAGTTCACTTCTTTCCAGCTCAAGGACCAATCTGCTAATTGGTATCAACAATACAAAGATTCCAGAGGAGGTCGTGTGATCACTTGGACTGACTTCTGTCGGGACTTCAAGGCGCTCCACATTGCACAAAGTGTTGTTGAGAGAAAGCGTGAGGAGTTCCGCAATCTCAAGCAAGGCAACATGTCTGTGTATCAATACAACATCCAGTTTCAGAAACTTGCTCGCTTCGCTAAACAAGACGTTCCTGATGAAAAGAGCATGATCTATCACTTCAGAGGTGGCCTTAAAGAGGATCTGCAGTTAGCTCTCGTTCTTGTTGAGCCTACTCAGTTTGATCAATTCTACAATATGGCACTGAAGCAAGAGACTGCTCAGCTCAAGTGTGAGGCTTCTAAGAAGAGAGTCAGAGACGCAGTTCAATCTTCTTCTTCCTCACTTGTGACAGCTAAACAACAGAAGTTCTGGTTGCCTCCTCCTCCTCCGTTTCGTCAGCCTTACCAGCAGAAGAACAAAGGTGGCCATGGTTCTTCCAACTCTTCCAACTCTGGCTATCAGAACAAGTCTCAGAATCAAGCTCCAAAGTCCAATGCTCCTTATCACCGTCCACTCTCAGAGGTGACTTGCAACAAGTGTCAGCAGAAAGGTCACTATGCTAACAAATGCTTCAACCAAAGGCGTCTTCCTCCTCCTCCTCCTGTCAAATCTTCCAGCAATGCAGTGGTCAAGCATAATCCAAAGTTTGCAAAGGTGAACATGATGAATGCAGCTCAAGCGGAGGAATCTACTGATGTGATAATGGGTAAATCTTCCTGTTAATGATATTCCTGTAAAAGTTCTTTTTGATACTGGTGCATCTCTTTCTTTCATATCAAGACCATTTGCATCTAAGCATGAATTGCATTTCCAAGGATTGCCTAGACCGTTAACAGTTGTCTCTCCGGGCAAATGCATGAATGCAAGTTCCATGGTTCCGGATGTTTCCATCAAGATGGGCGTCTATGAATTTCTGTCTTCTCCTATTGTTCTTGGCAACTCGGATATTGATCTAATTCTCGGGATGGACTGGCTTTCTAAGCACAAGGCTCAACTTGATTGTGCTGCCAGGGAAATTCAATTGACACATTCTTTTGAGGATGTCATCATTTATGCCGCTCGTGATGAAACCATTCGGTTTTTCTCTCTCAATGAGAAGGGCGAATTGAATGCCATCTCTCAGATTCCAGACGTTTGTGAGTATCAAGATGTCTTTCCAGAAGAGCTTCCGGGTATGCCTCCTCATCGGCCAGTTGAGTTCGTTATCGAACTAGAGCCAGGCACTGAACCCGTTTGTAAGCGTCCATACAAGCTTGGACCCAACGAGCTGAATGAATTGAAGAAACAGCTCGATGAACAAGAGTGTCTGGGTTTGATCAGACCAAGTTCTTCTCCATGGGGTTGTGGTGTTCTTTTTGTCAAGAAGAAGGATGGCACGGACCGACTTTGTGTCGACTACCGTCCATTGAACAAGAAGACAATCAAGAACAAGTATCCACTTCCCAACATCAATGAGCTATTTGAGCAACTCAAAGGTGCTAAAGTATTCTCGAAGCTTGACCTTCGTATGGGTTATCATCAGATTCGCATTCGTGAAGAAGATATTCCCAAGACAGCATTCAGAACAAGCTTTGGTTCTTATGAATATACTGTCGTGTCTTTCGCCCTTGTCAATGCTCCTCCAGTTTTCTCTCGGATGATGAATTTCATCTTCAACCCCTATACCAATGAATTCGTTCTGGTGTATCTCGATGATATCTTGGTCTTCTCCAAGAATAAGAAGGACCATGCCAAACATTTGCGATTGGTGCTCGACAAGCTCAGAGAGTATCAATTCTATGCGAAGTTCTCCAAATGTGAGTTTTGGCTCGATGAAGTTCTTTTCCTTGGTCACATCATCTCTGCCAAGGGCATCGCTGTTAACCCCGAGAAGGTGTCCGCAATTGTGAATTGGGAACCTCCTCAGAATGTCAAGCAGCTCCGCAGTTTTCTTGGTCTTGCAAGCTATTGCCGAAGATTCGTTGAGAATTTCTCTAAGATTGCAAAGCCTCTTTCCAACCTCCTCCAGAAGCATGTGAAGTATGTCTGGTCTCCTGAGTGTGACGTTGCTTTCAACACTCTCAAAGAGAAACTTGTCACAGCTCCTGTCTTGACTCCTCCTGATGAATCCAAGCCGTTTGAAGTTTTCTGTGATGCTTCTCTCCAAGGTCTCGGTGCTGTGTTAATGCAAGAGAAGAAAGTTGTGGCCTATACCTCTCGTCAGTTGAAGCCCAACGAGAAGAACTACCCCACTCACGATCTTGAGTTGGCGGCAGTTGTCCATGCATTAATAACGTGGAGACATCTCTTGTTGGGAAGACAAGTGGACATTTTCACCGATCACAAGAGTCTCAAGTACATCTTCACTCAGCCCAACCTCAACCTCAGGCAGACTCGATGGGTCGAAATGATTCAAGAGTACAATCTGAGTATTGAATATACTCCAGGCAAGGCAAATGTCATTGCAGATGCTTTAAGCAGGAAGGCTTATTGCAACAGCTTAATTCTCAAGCCTTTCCAACCGGATCTTTGTGAAGCTTTCCGCAAGCTGAATCTCCAAGTTGTTCCTCAAGGCTTTCTTGCCAACCTCATAGTCTCTCCTACTTTGGAAGATCAAATTCGTGAGGCACAACTCCTTGATGCCATGGTGAAGAAGGTGAAACGTGGTATCGACAAGGGTCTTTCCAAATACAAGTGCTATCGCATTGATGACAGAGACACTTTATTCTTCGAGGACCGGATTGTGGTTCCTAAAGGTGATCTAAGGAAAGTCATAATGAACGAGGCGCACAATTCTCTCTTTCCATTCATCCTGGAAGTACGAAGATGTATCATGACCTCAAGCAGTCGTATTGGTGGACTCGAATGAAGCGAGAAATTGCTCAATTCGTGAATGAATGTGATGTCTGTCGAAGAGTGAAAGCAGAACACCAACGACCAGCTGGTCTCCTCCAACCTCTTGCTATCCCAGAATGGAAGTTTGATCATATCGAAATGGACTTCGTGACTGGTTTCCAAAGTCCAAGCGTGGAAATGATGCTATCTTCGTTGTCATCGACAAGCTTTCTAAAGTGGCTCATTTCCTTCCAATCAAAGAATCCATCACAGCAGCTCAGTTGGCAGAGCTATACACCTCCAGAATTGTCTCCTTGCACGGCATTCCACAATTGATTTCTTCAGATCGTGGAAGCATCTTCACCTCTAAGTTCTGGGACTCCTTCCAGAAGGCCATGGGCACAAACATTCGCTTCAGCACAGCTTTCCATCCTCAAACTAGTGGCCAAGTCGAGCGAGTCAATCAAATTCTTGAAGATATGCTCAGGGCTTGTGTCATTTCCTTTGGCATGAAATGGGAAGATTGTCTTCCATATGCTGAATTCTCCTACAACAACAGCTTCCAAGCGAGTTCGGGCAAGGCCCCATTCGAGATTCTCTATGGCAGAAAGTGCCGTACTCCTCTCAATTGGTCAGAGACTGGTGAACGCCAACTTCTTGGCAATGACTTAATCACTGAAGCTGAAGAAATGTGTAAAGTCATCCGTGATAATCTCAAAGCCGCGCAATCGCGCCAGAAGAGTTACTATGATAGTAAGCACCGTGATTTGGCTTTCGAGATCGGAGACCATGTCTACCTCCGCGTCTCTCCAATGAAAGGCACTCGTCGCTTCGGTATCAAAGGGAAGCTTGCCCCTAGATACGTGGGTCCTTTCAAGATCATTGGCAAAAGAGGCGACCTCGCCTATCAACTTGAGCTTCCTTCCAACTTCGCGAACGTGCACGATGTGTTCCACGTGTCACAGCTCCGCAAGTGCTTCAAGACGCCTGAGCGCACTATCAACTTCGAAGAGATTGACCTCCAAGAAGATTTGTCTTATCATGAGCACCCCGTTGCTATTCTTGAAGAAACTGAGCGCAAGACTCGCAACAAGTCAATCAAATTCCTGAAAGTGAAGTGGTCGCACCATTCCGACCGGGAAGCCACCTGGGAACGCGAGGACCATCTCCGTTCCGAATATCCGGAGTTCTTTCAGTCCTAGATCTCGGGACGAGATCCTCTCGTAGTGGTGGAGTGTTGTAACACCCCGCATGTAACTTTCCATATTTGTAACTCCGACTCTTGCCATTTTCGGCTATGTGTTATGATATTCCCTCCGTGGTCGGGTTTTGTTTTTCGTTTTGCATTTTGTTCATGTCATGCATTTCATATCATGTCATCATGTGCATTGCATTTGCATACGTGTTCGTCTCATGCATCCGAGCATTTTCCCCGTTGTCCGTTTTGCAATCCGGCGCTCCTATCTCCTCCGGTGCACCCCTCTTGTTTTCTTTCGTGAGCGGGTGTCAAACTTCTCGGAATGGACCGAGGCTTGTCAAGTGGCCTTATTATACCACCCGGAGACCACCGGTCAAGTTTCGTTCCATTTGGAGGTCGTTTGGTACTCCAACGGTTAACCGGGCATCCGCAAAGTCCATTTGAGTGTGCAGCAAAAACCCCCCTAAAAACCAGCCCAAAACCCACCAAACTCTCTTCCATGCTCTAGGTCGTTCGATCACGATCGTGTGGGCGAAAACCGCACCTCATTTGGAGGGCCCTCCTAGCTCCCTCTACCTATATAATATGAAGTCCCCCCGAAACCACGCAGATCAACCCTACGCGTCCCCTCCGCGCCGCCGGACACCCGCCCACCGAAGCACGTGTCCGCCCACCCCCCCTGCATCCAGCGCCACCCGCCGCCGCCCCGCGCCTCCGGCCCCCGCGACCCGCCGCCGCCCACCCGCAGCCCGGCGCGCCGCGCCGCGCCCGCCGCGCGCGGCAGCGCCCGCCGCGCCGCCGCCGCCGCCTCCGCCTGCGCCGCCCCGAGCACCCCCCGCCGCCCCGGCCGCCGCCGTCGCCGCCTCCCTTCCTCCGTCGGCCCGCGCCTTCTCCTCCGCCGCCTCCCCGGCAGCCAGCTCAGCCGGCCCCGATCCGATCGGATAGATCCCTAGGTTGACTTTCTCCCTCCCCCCGTTTTCTCTAAGTCTGAATTTCTACAGCATACATGCTCATGTTCATCGTGCATAACTCTTGCATGTAGCTCCGTTTCGCGCGTGTAATATGTCAAATTGTTCGTCTCGTGATGTTCTACATTTTGTTTAATTGCACCATGTTCATTAGAGGTCATATGGATTCCCAAATCTCTGTTGCAAGAGGGCTAGTTGCTGTTATCTGCTGGTTCTTATCAGAACTTGGAGATTTGTCATTTTTGTATCTTTAATCTGTGCATCTTATGGGCATGAGCTCTACATGTGTTTTGTTGTATGCCATGCCACCTTTCCAGGGTGTATGCCATGTATTTTTGTGATCTCTATGGTGACTAGCACAAGCATGCAAAGTAGGCTCCGTAATGTTTCTGATTTCAGGGACTTGGTGATTTCTTTGTCTGCTGTTATTTTGTTGCCATGTAAACTTGATGCTACAGAGAGATCCATGCATATTTTGGTGACGTTCAGTAAGAATGTTTCGTAGATATAGTTGTAATTGATCCGTTCCTGCTCTTGTTTGCAATTATGTAGTGCCATAGCATGACTCAATCTTGCTCTACTTTTGCTATAAAATATTTCTGGCAGATTCTTAACATGATATTCATTTTTGCCAAGCTTATTGTAGTTGATCCATACATGCTATGCTTTTGTTCTTGCCATGATTAGCTTCATAAACATGCCATCTTGCTGTAGGTATGCTTGTTTTGTCATGCATTGCTCTGTAGTGAGTGCATCAAGCTCACCAAGATGCCCTCATATTATTGTTTCTGCCATGCTCTGTTTTCTGCTAAGTCTGAAACCTGATAACGAAACTTGCTATGTTTACATGCTTGCCATCATATCTTCTGGTCCTTTTTGGCTTATGGTCAGTAAGGGACTTTTGTCATATGCATTTAGTAGAATACTGTCATGCCTTGTTTTGCCATGTTAAGTTCCTGTAGTATGTTGATTTCGTGCTCTGAACATTGCTACCTGATGCTGTTTTCTGCCATGTCCTGTTTTTCACTAAGTCTGTGATCCTGTTATCTTTTGCACTTTTGCCATGCTTGTTTGAGCTTGATATGTTGTGAACTAGCCATAGCTTAGTGTTCATCTTTTGGCGAGCATCTCCTGTAGATTACTGTCATATGCTTTGTTGCTATGTTGGAGTGCTGTAGCATTGTTGGTTGTTGCATTTTAAGTGCCATCATGCTGTTAATCACATATTCGTGTCATTCTTGTTTTGCTTGCCATTTGCAAACCGGGCATCCGTTTCCGGTGATCTTTATATCGATTTCGACCGAAATCATCTCATCTTTCCAGTGGCATGCTTGGTTTGCCAAGTTATTGCCTTGTTCATCATTTTCCTTCCGGAGCATGCATATGCATCGCATATCATATCTCGCATATCATACATGTTTTGCTTGATGTTGCTTGTGCATTTCTCGCGATTGATTGTGGTTCCGTTGCTTGTGTTCTTGTCTTGGGTAGAGCCGGGAGACGAGTTCGTGAACGAGGAACCTGTTGAGTACGCTTACGAGGATCAAGCTTTCGAAAGCTCTGAGAACCTTGCAGGCAAGATGACTACCCCTCGAAATCACTTCTATCTTTGCTTTGCTAGTTGTTCGCTCTATTGCCATGCTGCGCTACCTATCACTTGCTATTTAATGTCTCCCATTTTTTCATGTCAGCCTCTAACCATCCTTTCCTAGCAAACCGTTGTTTGGCTAAGTTACCGCTTTTGCTCAGCCCCTCTTATAGCGTTGCTAGTTGCAGGTGAAGTTGAAGTTTGTTCCATGTTGGAACATGGATATGTTGGGATATCACAATATCTCTTATTTAATTAATGCATCTATATATTTGGTAAAGGGTGGATGGCTCGGCCTTATGCCTGGTGTTTTGTTCCACTCTTGCCGCCCTAGTTTCTGAGATACCGGGATTATGTTCCTTGAGTTTGCGTTCCTTACGCGGTCGGGTGATTTATGGGACCCCCTTGAGAGTTCGCCTTGAATAAAACTCCTCCAGTAAGGCCCAACCTTGGTTTTACCATTTGCCACCTAAGCCTTTTCCCCCGGGTTTTCGCGAGCCCGAGGGTCATCTTTATTTTAAACCCCCGGGTCAGTGCTCCTCTGAGTATTGGTCCAACCTGTCAGTCGCCGGTGGCCACCAGGGGCAACTCTGGTCTGGCCTATCGGAAGCTTGGACAATCCGGTGTGCCCTGAGAACGAGATATGTGCAGCTCCTATCGCGATTTTTCGGCACATTCGGGTGGCTTTGCTGGTCTTGTTTTACCATTGTCGAAATGTCTTGTAAACCGGGATTCCGAGACTGATCGGGTTTTTCCAGGAGAAGGTTTATCCTTCGTTGACTGTGAGAGCTTATGATGGGCTAAGTTGGGACACCCCTGCAGGGTATTATCTTTCGAAAGCCGTGCCCGCGGTTATGAGGCAGATGGGAATTTGTTAATGTCCGATTGTAGAGAACTTGTCACTTGACCCAGTTAAAAATACATCAACTGCGTGTGTAGCCGTGATGGTCTCTTCTCGGCGGAGTCCGGGAAGTGAACACGGTCTGAGTTATGTATGACGTAAGTAGGAGTTCAGGATCACTTCTTGGTCATTGCTAGATGTCGACCGTTCCGTTGCTTCTCTTCTCGCTCTCTTTTGCGTATGTTAGCCACCATATATGCTTTTGCCGCTGCAGCTCCACCTCATTAAACCATCCTTTCCTATAAGCTTAAATAATCTTGATCTCGCGGGTGTGAGATTGCTGAGTCCCTGTGACTCACAGATTCTACCAAAACAGTTGCAGGTGCCGACGATGCCAGTGCAGATGATGGGGTCGATCTCAAGTGGGAGTTCGACGAGGAACGTGGCCGTTACTATGTGTCTTTTCCTGATGATCAGTAGTGGAGCCCAGTTGGGACGATCGGGGATCTAGCATTTGGGGTTATCTTATTTTCATCTGGATTTTGACCGTAGTCGGTCTATATGTATGTATTTTGGATGATGTAGTGAATTATATTTATGTATTGTGTGAAGTGGCAATTGTAAGCCAACTCTTTATCCCATTCTTGTTCATTACATGGGATTGTGTGAAGATGACCCTTCTTGCGACAAAACCACTATGCGGTTATGCCTCTAAGTCGTGCCTCGACACGTGGGAGATATAGCCGCATCGTGGGTGTTACACCCTCCCTCCCCCAATCTACAATCAACAGCTCACACGTTTCACATTACATTAATTACGTAACTGGGATTACGTAGGTGTAGCATTACTCGTCCTAAAATAACCAACTAAGCCAACCTCCTAGCATATCGCGCGGGAAAAGACCTGGCCGCGCCGTTTTAGTCGGGTTTACCGGATTACTAGTAGTAGTATCGATGGATCGCGAACCACCAAGTTTTCTTTTGAGGGGGCGAAGCACCAAGTTTAAAAGGAAAAAAGGCGGTACACTCACAACACCCCTGTCGCGTTGCATTGCACCCCACACACGGTCGGTCCTACACACGGCTCACGCAAATGGAACGTGCTTCGGCTGGCCTCTTCACTGACACGTGGCACTGCACTTGGAGAAACCGACCATGCGCCAAACTCCCCCCGCCCTCCACGCGAAAATCCCCCCCAAAAATTCCCCACAAATCCCAAATTCAACCGCCCTTCGGCCAACTAGCCAATAATATTCCCCAAACCTCCCTCCCTCGGCCCCCTCCACTCCATTCGCTTTGCCAAAGCCGTCCTCTCCGCCGCGCCGATACGTCGGCGCCGCGGTTCGTCGAGGGGACGCACGGAGATCCTCTCGCTCCCACAGTACGCTCTCGTAGACTGCCATCGTCTAGCCGCGCCACCATCGCTGGCGACGTTCTTGTGGAGACGCACGGCGGTCAGCGCCGCCACCGCTAGCGACGTTCGTGTGGAGATGCACGGCGGTAAGCTTCTCCCACGGTATGCGCATTCTAGACTGAGGCCCCGTGCATGTCGGTGTAGCGCTGAATGTTAGCTGATAGACGCTGTAAATCTCACTGTTTGCCGAAGTAGTTTACAGTCAATATGCTCTGCATAAGAAGCTTCCTTACCCTGTTCTGCACTCAATCTACTTAGCTGAGATGGCATGCCAAGCCCGATTAGTTGCTAAAATATCCTGCCATATATTTATGGTGACGTAGATTGCCATGGTCTAGTAGCCAATTTGTTAGGTGAAATAGCTCTACACCGTTGTATACTCGATCTTTGTTGCTGAGATGGCCTTCGATAGTTCGATGGCTGTGTGCTTGGCCTCATTGACTGCTGAAAAAGCCTACCATAATTTAGCACTCAAATCTGTTTGCTGAATTAGCTTTACATATATTTCATTACTTAGATCTGCTTGTCCAAATATCTTGCCATAGCTTTAGACATCGACCTAGGTATTTTTTTCTGGACTTCATAAAAAAGCATATATGTTTTTCCTGTAATATCTAGTAGAAGAACTAATTTGTCTAACCGATGGACATGACTTGGATAACTTCTGCTCGAAGATTCTCCGCTGCATATGTCGAGGGGGTTGAAAACTTCATGAACTTTATCAGAGCTGAGTACGGTGGTCCGAAATCAGATGTGCTCTGCCCGTGTAGCAGTTGTATGAATTCAGTTATAAGGCCCCACTCAACTGTGCAAAATCATCTACACTTGTATGTGATGTCGTTCACATATACTAGGTGAGTTCATCATGGTGAAGCTGTGAACGTCAATGTTACTGACTAAGTGGAAGAGCAGATCACCATCTTGATCTGCCTGATGCTCAGGTGGAAGAGGAGGAGGAGGTGGTGGTGGCGGAGCCAGTGAGTTTGACCAACGTTGAAACAATGCTACGAAATGCTCGTGCATTTCATGAACTTTCACCTGCAGAAGAAAAATGGTGGGCCCGCATGATGGAACAATGCAACGTGGATGTCACCCCAGGAAATAAGCTGTCAGTATTCTCAGCTATGGTCACCTTTCTTCAGGTGAAGACATCTGAGCGGATGACAAACAAATCATTCGATTCTATGTTGGCTGCTTTCTGCAAATCTTTCCCAGATGCGTCAGAGCTGCCACACACCTACATTAAAATGAAGAATTTCCATCGTGCAGTTGGAATTGGATATGATATGATCCATGTTTGTAAGAATAATTGTGTTATGTTCCGAAAGGATTATGCCAACTTAAGTGAATGCCCAAAATGCAAATCATCAAGATGGAAAGATGGCGATGCTGTCAAGAGGATTCCTCATAATGTTCTGAGACATTTTCCAATTATACCAAGATTGCAGAGGTTGTTTCATGATGCTGAAACAAGAGAGGATGTACTGTGGCATTCTAGAAACTAGGAGTACAGAGATTAGAATGTAATGAGCCATCCATCTCATGGTAGTGACTAGAAGAGCTTCAATCAGAAACACAAAAAGTTTGCTGCTGACCCAAGAAACATTAGACTTTGGCTTAGCTTCAGATAGATTTAACCCATTTGGCCACCAGAGCGCCACATATAGCATGTGGCCAGCGCTTGTTATCCCTTACAACATGCCTCCAAATGTCTGCACCAAAGAATCAAACTACATGATGGCCTTGCTCATCCCAGGTCCAAAAAGTCCTAGAAAGGATTTTGATTTATTCATGGAGCCTCTTGTGGAGGAACTTCAACAACTATGGAGGGGTGTTCTCACTCGAGACCTATATAGCAGCCCACCAGCTAATTTCTTCTTGCGTGCTATTATAATTTGGTGCATACATGATTATCCGGCTTTGGGCACTATGTCAGAGTGAACGACACATGGTTACAATGCATGTGTTAGCTGTGACGGGAATCCGCTGTCATACACAATACTTAGCAAGATATGTTACATTGGACACCGATGTTTCCTTGCCAAGGACAAGCCGCATCCTACAAAATACCGAAGACATGTGTTCAATGCAAAGCATGAAAACTGTCGTGGAATTGTCACGGCAGATGTCCTCAAGCTAGGACTTAGTCGTGGAGCCATCGCCGCTAGGAAGCTTGAAGGGGTTAAACGGGACAAGGAACACAAGGGTTTATACTGGTTCGGCCCCTTACGGTGAAGGTAAAAGCCTACGTCCAGTTGAGGTGGTATTGATTAGGGTTTCAATGACCAGGGAGCTTAACTGCTATGCCTGGCTCTCGACGAGATCTTTCTTCCCCCTAAACCGCTGTCGGGTCGTCCCCTTATATAGAGAGGTTGACGCCCAGCAGCTCTCAGAGTCCCGGCCGGCTCATAAGAGTTTCCGGCTCGGGCTCTCAACTATTCTTGCCTTATACTACAAGTTCTACCATAATGACGGTTGTAACTACGGGCCCTAAGCCATCTCCAGGTCTTAAGCCCATCTTTGGCCCACCGTCTTCAAGCTTGGCGCCGGGCTTCTGGTGATGACCCTTATGAGTAACCCGGCCCCACCGGGCGGGTGACTCTAAGGTTTATATCCTCAACATTAGGGCCCAGATTGATTTGAGCCGGCTCATGTCAATCTTCAATCCTTTCGACAGAAAATCTCCGGCTTACAATTGTGTGAAGGCCATAACCCGGCGTGACGTCATCCTCTGGATTCCGGGTAATCCGCCGTGACGTCATCTTCCATTAAGTCCATTTTTTACTCCACCATATCCGCAACGGATCTTATCTTTACTGCCATCCCGAAAATCGAGGCATTTTTATGGTGAGATAACCGCGCCGTGGCCTCCTCATTTCTCGCGCCCACTTATGAGCCTTGCCTTATAAATAGCCCGGCCCGTTGAACCTCCAGCCACTCGTCTTCCTCCTCTCGCCACTGTTCTCCCGCTCGAGCTCCATCGCCGCCGCCGCCGCGGGTCTCCTCCTCCTCACCAACTCCGGCCGCTGCATCAACCTGTTGTGTCCAGAGAAAACGGCGGCGACCTCCGCGACTCACCAGCACCTGTAAGTCTTTGCTGCCCCGTAGAACAGATCTGCAGTAGGGTTTCTTCCTGTTCTTCCCGTGTTCTTCACCGTTCTTCGCGGGTTCTCGGTAGATTTGATTTTTACCACCCTTCTTGATCTTAGACTTGTATAGAACTGCTGCGGTAGCTGTTTCACTTCCATTCCCAATGTACATAGATCCCTTTTTACTGCATAGAGGCTCCGTTCGAACCCGCGAACTTCTCCTGCGTCTGTTTTAGGTCTAGAAACTTTCCTTTTTAGCCGACCGTTTTGATCCAAATTAGTTACTGCGATGTGTGAAACCTGTTTTCACCACACTTAGTAAAAAACTGCACCTGCTGAGTCATGGCGGTTTACATTTCCGGCTTAAAGAAGCCACGCACCGTAAAACCTTCCGGCTCAAAAGAAGCCACGCGCCGTAAAATTTTCCGGCTCATTTGCGACAAGGCTGTAGACAATTGAATTACTCTCAATACCTCCAGCGGCTTAGATAACCCGATGCACTTAGATATATGTCATTAGGCCCCTCCATAAGCCGCCACTTTAAACATTGAACTGTAAATTTCCTCCGGCTTATAATTAAACCGGACATTTCCTTTTATCATAGGCTTCCGACTTTCACCATGCCTCCCAAAGCTCCCAAAGCACCCATCACATGCAATTGGATGAGGTCCAACGTCACCGACGAGACCTTAGCAGATTTCGTGAAGTCGGGTTACCTGCCCAAGAAGGACGTCATGTCCTACCGTGCCCCAGACCCATCAGAAGAGAGACCATAGCCAAAGGACGGGGAGGTGGTTATTTTGCTGATCACATGAGCCGGGGCTTCGCACCGCCCGGCTCAAAGTTCTTTAGAGATGTGCTGAATTTCTTTGATCTGCGGCCACAAGACATAGGACCCAATTCGGTGTCGAATATATGCAATTTGCAAGTGTTCTGCGAGGTCTACCTTGGAGAAGAGCCCAGCCTGCTGCTCTTCAGAGAACTCTTTTATCTGAACCGCCAGAACGAGTGCGCCAACGGGCCGAGCTTGGAACTTGGTGGAATCTCCATTCAGCGATGGAGAGACTGCCTTTTTCCTTACGCCGAGCCGCCAAGCCACCCAAAGGACTGGAACCAGACGTGGTTCTACTGCCAAGACACGTCGCCGGCTGACGAGAGCCCGCTGCCCGGCTTTCGTCCTTCGCATCTGGAACCAACTCACCCTCTGTCAGACAAGTTATCTCAGGCGGAGCGCCAACCTCTGATCCCCACCATCAACAAAATCAAGGCTCTCCTGGGAAATGGCCTTAATGGCATTGATCTGGTCCGAGTCTGGATCTCGTGGTGGGTGATCCCTTTAAGCCGCCGCCCCGGCTTAATGTGTGAGTACACAGGCCGGAAAGATGACCCCCTGCGACACAGCCGCAACGATCTTCCTGAAGACGTTGCTGAAGACATGACCAAGGCCCTTTTGAACGAGAGCTCGGCAGACTGCGGGAGGACCGGCTTAAGCCCCTTCTGCAAGACCAACCCGGCCCCAGCGGTAAGCCGCTGATCTGAACATCTTATTTTCTTCTGTAGATAGCTTTCATCTGAACCTTAAGAAATCGTCATTGTATTTTTCAGGCTGATGACAAATTCTGGAAGGTCAAATATGACCATGAGGCGGCCAAGAAGGCCAGGAAGGCTAAGAAAGCCGCCAAGAGAGCCGCTCCCCGCAAGAAGGGAAGCAGGCCCACTGCCTCAGAGCTGCTTCAACTGAGTGACAGCTCCGAGTCAGAGGTAACCCCTGAACCTGTAAGCTCTTGTTGTATTTCTTGTTTATTTCTGTCCACCTTATCAATACTGTTCATCAACAGGATGACACCGGAGCAAGTAACCCGGTGGTTGAAGAGGTAATGACACTTTCCTCCGACTCGGAGCCCTTGCCAAGGCTGAAAGTCCGAAGGGTAACCCGGAAAGTAAGATTTTCACATCCTTTAGCTTATCAAGATCCTCAATTTCTTTTGAAGCAACAGATTCATGAGAGCCGGCGGCACACCCGGACCAACAAGGATGCTGACCTCTCCTCCGGCTTACCTGAGGCATCAAGGAAGCGCCGGACCGAGGTTATCTCCAACTTATATCCTTTTCATCCTCTGGCGGGTGTTATACGTCAACCTCTCAATTCTTCTGATTCAAATTATCAGGAAACGTCTCCTTCCTCTGGTGACTCGATGCAGTCGAATCTGCCGGCTTTCAAGACCGTACCCGGGTAACGATGATCATCTCTTGCTGTGCTTTATCTTTACTCATACTTTTGTACTAACCTCTTGTCCTTTCAGTGCTCAAGCCAAAGCTCAGTAAAAGAGCAAAGAAGAATAAGCCGGCGGAGGAGTCGGTCGTGACGGAACCGGAAGTTTCCGCTCAAGAGCCGCCAGCCGCCTCTGCTCCTGAAGCCACCGCTCCCACCGACGAGCCAGCCATGGAGACTTCCACCAACCCGGATATCTCCAGCCCGGCTCAGCCAGCCGATGACCCGGACGTGGTAATCACCCGGACGGAGTTTGTTGAGCCGGGGAGACCCACTGTGCTGGCCAAGTGCTCCGCCAAGGAAGAGTTGCTAGAGCGCATCCGGGCCAATCTGGACCTCACCAACTATACGAACTTGAGCGTCGGAGAGATCGTCTCCGGCTATGTGAGTCAGGTGCACAAGAGCCGGGATTTGGAGATCAACATGGTGAATCAGATACAGCAGAAGTCTGAGGTACCACTCTACTGCTTACTGCATAGTTACCTTTACCATACTAGCCCCCAAGTCGACGACTTATGATTGAATATGTTGTAGACTTAAGTTCCGGCTTACTTCCATGAACCGGTAATTTGTAGATAGAGACTTTCAACATGCATTAGCCCCCAAGTGCCAAGTGTCTTTGCTTGGAAAGCGCTTGGGACTTTAAACTTGCATAGTAACTGTTTATATTATAACCCGGAAATTGTGCAGGCTGCTTGCAAGAAGCTTGAGGCTGACATCTCTGATCTGAAGACCCGCCTGAGGACGCAGGAAACTGAGACCCGGAAGGCCAACGCCAAATTTGTGTCCAGTATTGCTGCTCAAGAGAAGCTGAAGAAGAACTTTGAAGCTGAACGGAAAACTTGGGCCGAAGAGAAGGCTACTCTGGTGAGCCGGGCCGAACAGGCGGAGAAGGCTCTGACGGAGAGAACCGCCGAACTCTCCGGCTTAAAGCGCCACGTGTCACAGATGGTCGCCGCAATCTTCGGTAAGTTATTCCACCGGCTTTCATCAAGTTTCCAATCTTTATGTCTCGTAACTCCCATCATTGCCAGCGGCTTATCTTACTCTGTTAAACAGGTCCAAGAAGCGCCAACCTCAACCAAAGTGTGCTGACCAAGTTGAAGGCCGTGTACACTCTGGTGGAACAACTCTACACCGGGTCACAGCGCGCCTTGGCCGTGGTGGCCCTATCCAATGAGGTGCCGACTCACCTGGCGGAAGTTCTGCGCCGGCTTGCCGTTCTTCCTCAGCGTGTCCAAGAACTGCGACGGGCCTCTACAAGAGCCGGAGCCATAGCTGCTCTGAGCCGGGCCAAGGCGTTCCTTCCCGAACTAGACCCGACAGACATTCCACTTGGCTACCCCAGCTTGAAGGAAGATGGCACCCCTATCGACCAAAAGGACTTTGCAGCCTGCGTGAAGATCGTGCGCCCGGTGGCCACCCTGATCGGAAATGACACGGACCTGACCAAGTACCAGCCGGGTTACGATGCAGAGAATCAGAGGATCCCCACTCCGCGTTATGAAGCCATCAGCTTAGTCCCGCCGACTCGTAAGCACACCTTCGCCCCGGAAATTGACCCGGCCGGGTTAATTGATGAGGAAGCAAAATTTGAAGCTTTGAGCGGCATTGACTGGAAATCGTCAACCTTCCAGGTCTTGGGAACAGCCGGAGGAGCGGAGAGGGATGAGCCGGAAGCTTCAACCCAGCAAGCATCTTAACTCTGTAGGCGGCTTATGTAAACAATGCTTCACCCTTTTGGACTCGGGGAGTCTTGTAATAGAATAGGACCAAAATTTTAACTTTGTCGTGCCATCGTGCACATGCTGAATGCTTAATTACATTGAAGTTGCTTCCTTATATTCCTCCGGGTCATAAGTGATCATTCATGTTCCTTAAGCTCAAATAGCTGTCTTTAACTATCCTGCATTGAAAAACAAATTACAAGTCTCTAGGCGGCTTACCGCACTGAGAGTCATAGTCTCATATATATAACTCGGAATGTGAATCTAAGTCACAAAAGACTGGTCCTCAATTATGTCCTTGATATAACCGTAATAACACACTTACCGGCCTTCAAGCACACTTTCGGTTTATATAACCCGGGTAATAAGGTTGGTAGCTCAATTCCGGTTTACCAGTCTTAATAACGCCGATTGTGTTCGACTAGCACTGTGAATCGAAGTTAAGCCGGCAAAGTGAGACCCGCCATGCACACTATTGAAACAATCCGAAGAACTCGTTGTAACTCAGAAAATCTTAGGGGCTTCCGGTTCGAATACGACCAGAGACCCGTCCCAAAGGGGTTATGCTAGGATTCGAATGCGATCATATAGCCCCCAGTGGGTGTGGCGATGCCAATCAAGAGGGTACCGACAGCTATGTCCTCTTTGGTTCGAATACGACCCATGTTTGAACAGGAAGCCCCCAAATGACCTTAGGAGTTGTTTAACGACGCTGATTCGAATACGATCCACGTCGGTTCCCAAAGGGGTCAAACTATGATTCAAATATGATCAAAGAAAACTCCCCAATGAGCTCGGCACTTTGCCAATCAACTGGGTATCGACATCTATGTTCTCTTTGGTTCGAATATGACCTATGTTTGAACAGGAAGCCCCCAAGTGATTATATTGCGTACGGCTAGATTCGAATACGATCATAAGCCGGATCCTCCTTCAAGTTATCATGTGATCTTGCAATGAAAACAACACGTTCACCTTTGGAGGAGAAAAAAGGACAGAGGTCCTGCTTTATTGCTTATCATAATATATACATGGCTTAGAGAAATATGTACATTATGAGAGCCGGTGGCTTAAGTGTAATAAGGCCGAAGCTGAGCTATGTTCCACGGCCGACGGGTCTCTTCCTCCGACTTACGTGAATCTTTGTGCTCCCGAATGTCAATGAGGTAATATGACCCGTTGTGCAAATTCTTGCTGACCACAAAGGGCCCTTCCCAAGGCGGGGATAGCTTGTGCGGATCTGTCTGATCTTGGATGAGCCGGAGCACCAGATCACCTTCCTGGAAGACCCGGGATTTAACCCGGCAACTGTGATAACGGCGCAGGTCTTGTTGGTAAATCGCTGAGCGAGCCGCTGCCACATCACGCTGTTCGTCCAACAAGTCAAGAGCATCTTGGCGCGCCTGTTCATTATCCACCTGAACATAAGCCGCCAGTCGAGGCGAGTCATGACGGATGTCACTGGGGAGGACTGCTTCCGCTCCATAAACCATGAAGAAAGGCGTGAAACCCGTACACCTGTTAGGAGTAGTGTTGATGCTCCACAACACGGAGGGTAACTCCTCCACCCAACAACCCGGTGTCCGTTGTAAAGGGACCAAAAGCCGGGGCTTGATGCCTTTCAGAATCTCCTGATTAGCCCTCTCAGCTTGACCATTGGATTGAGGGTGAGCCACTGATGAAACATCAAGTCGAATATGCTCTCGTTGACAAAACTCCTCCATGGCGCCTTTGGATAGATTGGTACCATTGTCAGTTATAATGCTATGTGGAAAGCCAAAGCGAAAGATCACCCTTTTCATGAACTGAACCGCCGTGGCTGCGTCACACTTGCTAACTGGCTCTGCTTCAACCCACTTTGTGAATTTGTCAACTGCCACCAAGAGGTGGGTCTTCTTATCCTTGGACCTTTTAAAAGGCCCAACCATATCAAGCCCCCAGACCGCAAAGGGCCAAGTAATTGGGATCATCCTCAGCTCCTGAGCCGGCACATGAGCCCGTCGCGAGAACCTTTGGCAACCATCACATTTACTGACCAAGTCCTCCGCATCAGCATGAGCCGTCAGCCAATAAAAACCATGACGAAAAGCCTTGGCCACAAGGGATTTTGAGCCGGCATGATGGCCACAATCCCCTTCATGAATCTCACGCAAGATCTCTTGACCTTCCTCAGGGGAGACACAACGCTGGAACGCTCCCGTAACACTGCGGCGATGCAGCTCACCATTGATAACAACCATTGACTTAGACCGCCGGGTTATTTGTCTGGCCAAAGTTTCATCCTCAGGCAAATCTCCCCGGGTCATGTAAGCCAGATAGGGCACTGTCCAGTCCGGGATGATGTGGAGAGCCGCCACCAGTTGTGCCTCTGGGTCAGGGACAGCCAAGTCTTCCTCTGTAGGCAACTTAACAGAAGGGTTATGCAGGACGTCCAGGAAATATTAGGCGGCACCGGTTTTCACTGAGAGCCCAGCCGGCTTAAAGCATCAGCCGCCTTGTTCTTCCTGCGATCGATGTGCTCTACTTGATAACCCTGAAAGTGCCCAGCAATGGCATCAACTTCACGGCGATAAGCCGCCATGAGAGGGTCCTTGGAGTCCCACTTTCCTGATACTTGTTGAGCCACCAAGTCTGAGTCGCCGAAGCACCTTACCCGGCTCAAGCTCATCTCCTTAGCCATCCGAAGACCATGGAGCAAGCCCTCGTACTCAGCTACATTGTTAGTGCAAGGAAACATCAACTATAGCACATAATGGAACTTGTCACCCTTAGGGGAAGCCAATACGACTCCAGCCCCCGAGCCCTCCAATTGCCTGGACCCATCGAAGTGAATAGTCCAATATGTGTTATCCGGCTTTTGTTCGGGCATTTGTAGCTCTGTCCAATCATTGATGAAATCCACCAAGGCTTGAGATTTAACAGCAGTGCGTGGCACATATTTCAGACCATGAGGTCCGAGCTCTATAGCCCACTTAGCCACTCTCCTTGTGGCCTCTCTGTTTTGAATGATATCTCCAAGGGGGGCAGAACTGACCACAGTGATGGGGTGACCCTGGAAATACTGCTTAAGCTTCCGGCTTGCCATGAACTCACCATAAACAAGCTTCTGCCAATGTGGATACCGCTGTTTGGACTCGATGAGCACTTCGCTAACATAATAAACCAGCCGCTGAACCGGATGCTCCTTACCCTCTTCCTTGCGCTCCACCACCACAGCCACACTGACAGCTCGTGTATTAGGAGCCACATACAGCAATAAAGGCTCCTTGTCAACCGGAGCAGCAAGGACTGGGGGCTCTGCCAGCTGCCTCTTCAAATCCTCAAAAGCAGCATTAGCTGCATCATTCCAGACAAAGTCATCAGTTTTCTTCATCAACTGATATAATGGCATGGCCTTCTCACCCAAACGGCTTATAAACCGGCTTAAAGCAGCGATACGACCCGCCAAGCGCTGGACGTTGTTTATACATGCCGGCTTAGCCAGGGAGGTGATGGCCTTGATCTTCTCCGGGTTAGCTTCAATGCCTCTGTTAGAAACCAAAAAACCCAAGAGCTTGCCTGCGGGAACACCAAAAACACACTTGGCCGGGTTAAGCATCATCTTGTAGACCCGGAGATTATCAAAGGTTTCCCTCAGATCATCTATCAAGGTTTCCTCCTTCCTGGATTTAACCACAATATCGTCCACATAAGCATGAACATTGCGCCCAATCTGGTTATGAAGACAGTTCTGCACGCAACGCTGATAAGTCGCCTGTGCACTCTTGAGTCCAAAGGGCATAGACACATAGCAGAAGGCTCCAAAGGGAGTGATGAACGCCGTCTTCTCCTGGTCCTTAACTGCCATTTTAATCTGATGATATCCAGAATAAGCATCCAAGAAACTTAAGCGCTCACAACCCCCCGTAGCATCAATGATTTGATCGATACGGGGAAAGGCAAAAGGATCAGCCGGACACGCCTTGTTTAAGTCCGTGTAATCCACACACATCCGCCAAGTGCCGTTCTTCTTGAGCACGAGCACCGGGTTAGCTAACCACTCTGGGTGAAAAACTTCAACAATAAACCCGGCCGCCAAGAGCCGGGCCACCTCTTCACCAATAGCTTTCCGCCTCTCTTCATTAAACCGCCGAAGGAATTGCCTGACCGGCTTAAATTTCGGATCAACATTGAGAGTGTGCTCAGCGAGTTCTCTAGGTACACCTGGCATGTCAGAAGGTTTCCATGCAAAAATGTCCCTATTTTCACGGATAAACTCGATGAGCGCGCTTTCCTATTTTGGATCCAGATTGGCACTGATGCTAAACTGCTGAGATGAATCACCTGGAACGAAATCAACAAGTTTAGTCTCATCAGCCGACTTAAATTTCATTGCCGGCTCATGCTCCGTAGTCGGCTTTTTCAGAGAGGTCATATCTGTTGGGTCAACATTGTCCTTGTAAAATTTTAACTCTGTTGCACAAACAGATTCTGCATAAGCGGCATCGCCTTCCTCACACTCCAAGGCCACCTTCCGGCTGCCATGAACCATAATGGTCCCATTGAGACCCGGCATCTTGAGCTGTAAATACACGTAACACGACCGTGCCATGAACTTCGCGTAAGCCGGCCGCCCAAATATGGCATGATACGGGCTTCTTATCTTGACCACCTCAAAGGTCAATTTTTCCACCCTGTAGTTGTGCTCGTCTCCAAAGGCCACTTCCAACTCGATCTTGCCGACTGGATAAGCCGACTTACCAGGTACCACACCATGGAAAATAGTGTTTGACTGGCTAAGGTTCTTATCAATCAACCCCATACGACGGAAAGTCTCATAATAGAGGATGTTGATGCTGCTGCCTCCATCCATGAGCACCTTAGTGAACTTATATCCTCCCACTTGAGGAGCCACCACCAAGGCCAAGTGACCCGGATTATCCACCCGGGGAGGGTGATCCTCCCTACTCCACACGATAGGCTGTTCAGACCATCTTAAATAGCGTGGAACCGCCGGCTCAACAGCATTCACAGCCCTCTTATGAAGCTTCTGATCTCGCTTACACAGACTGGTGGTAAATACATGATACTGTCCACCGCTAAGCTGCTTTGGATTGGTCTGATAACCCCCCTTCTGTTGTTGATGACCCTGGCCAGACTGCTGATTAAAGCCCCCTTGACCGTTCTGAGGATTAGAATTTGAGCCGCCGCCCGGGCCATGAAAGCCGCCGGCACCTGAGCCACCGCCCGGGCCATTGTTGCCGTTAAAGGCGTTGGCATTCTTAAAGGCCTTCATGATTGCACAATCCTTCCATAGATGAGTAGCTGGCTTCTCTCTAGAGCCATGCCTTGGACAGGGCTCATTCAACAGCTGCTCCAGCGTCGGGCCTGACCCGCCGGCTCGGGGAGGGGGCCTCCCCTTGCGTCTCTGGCTATTACCCTGTGAGCTGGCGTTGGCCACGAATTCTAGGCTGCCGTCGGCTTTACGCTTGCCACCTCCTTCATTCCCCGGGTTATGCTGAGGACCCTTGCCATTGCCGTTCTTCTTTCCCTTCCCTGTCCTTTCATCATGTGAAGCTGGGTCCTTGGTACTATCAGAATCGGCGTACTTGATGAGAGCCGCCATCAGCGTACCCATATCATTGCAGTCGCGCTTAAGCCGCCCGAGTTTCATTTTCAGGGGCAGAAAACGACACTTTTGCTCCAACATTAAGAATGCCGAGCCGGCATCCATCTTATCCGATGAATGTATGATCTCTTTGACCCGGCGAACCCAATGTGTCGTAGACTCACCCTCCTGCTGTTTACAGTTAGTCAAATCCACTATTGACATAGACTGCCTATAGGTGTCTTTGAAGTTTTGTATGAACCGGGCTTTCAGCTCAGCCCAAGATTCGATGGAATTCGGCGGTAGCCCTTTCAACCAAGTGTGAGCAGTCCCATCTAGCATCATGGTGAAGTACTTGGCCATCGCCGCTTCACTGACCTCCAGCAGTTCCATGGCCATCTCGTAACTTTCGATCCAGGCTCCAGGTTGTAAGTCAGCCGTGTAATTAGGCACCTTCCTAGGGCCTTTGAAGTCCTTGGGTAGACGTTCATTGCGGAGAGCTGGCACTAGACAAGGGACACCTCCAGTCCTCGTAGGGATTCCCACGTCGACTGAAGTCGTCGGATAAGCCGGGGGGGTCTGGTAAGCCGTCAACTGAGGCACCTGCTCCGCCTCTTGCCGCGCTCTGTCTTGGTCTGCTGCATGAAAAGCTCCGTTATGATCCGGGCCATGGCCAGGGGGCGGGTCATGGCGTCGGACATTACTTGAGCCGGTCGCTGAAATCATGTGTCTGCTATAACTCGGGCTCCGGCCTGGACGAGGGGTCGAGTGGATCCTGTCCCGGCTGTAAGAGTATGCCTCTTGCTGCGCCAGCGCTGTCTGAAGGAGTTCCCTGACCCGGCGGGTTTCAATAGCCGTTGGAGAATCGCCGTCAATTGGGAGGGCCGCCAGCCGTGCTGCTGGGGCGACCATGTTCTCCAGCGGGTTAGCATAATGACCCGGTGGTATTGGCACATACTGAGGCGGGGCAGGGTTCACCCGGGGAGGCCCCATCACTTGTGGCTGAACAGGGGTCCCAGACCCGGGCACTATGATCCCTGGCGGGTTACTACACCCTGAAGAGGTTTCGAGGATCGTAGACCGGAGGGAGTCGAGATTGGGCCTTTTGATGCCTCCTTCTCATGACCTCATTGGACGCATTCTGATCCATCGTGAGCCGGAAGGACTGCGCCTGAATCAACTGAGTTTGGGTGTCGAGAGCCGCCCTCTCCGCAGCCATCCTGATCCCTTCTGCTGCCAGATCCTCCTTGGCTTTCGCTAGATCTAACTTTAACTGCGCCACCTCCGTGTCATGCTGAGCTTGATCCGCCGGGTCAACCGCGGCGGTCAACAGGGTCGTCATCTTGTCCGTGAGATCCATCAGCACCTGAGTCGGCGAGGGCACCGGGTTTCCCGCCCCAGCAGCAGGGTTCTGAACAGGCTGCGCACCGGCCATGAAGATTCCTACCCGGCTTGGCGGCTCAAACGGGTCCAGAATACTGTCACCATCGTAACAACCCATGAGCCTGCCATCTTGAAGTTGATATAACGAGTTTGACTCATCTGTGGACGACTCGCCGTCAGAGCCGGCGGCCGTCACATCACCAGATCTAGATCTATCAGAGAGCCCTCCATGGATACATCCCACAAAAGCATGCTTCAAGGCAGGCAGGGCTCGGGTGGGTCGTGCGCGCTGAGCCGTCTCGATGAGATCGGCGCAGAGATCCGGCTCAGGGCCCGGCTCACCAATCTTGCCAATGAAAACATGAATTCCGCCGAAGGGGACCCGGTATCCGTACTCAATTGAGCCAGCGTCGGGGCCCCAGTTTGCATCGTCGATGTAGAGCTTGCCGCGACGACTCTTGGTCATCCGGCCCACAGCGTATCCCTTGAGCCCTTCGAAGCTGCCCTTCAAGAACTCAAATCCACCGTGCGCTGGCCCCACGGTGGGCGCCAACTGTCATGGAATTGTCACGGCAGATGTCCTCAAGCTAGGACTTAGTCGTGGAGCCATCGCCGCTAGGAAGCTTGAAGGGGTTAAACGGGACAAGGAACACGGGGATTTATACTGGTTCGGCCCCTTACGGTGAAGGTAAAAGCCTACGTCCAGTTGAGGTGGTATTGATTAGGGTTTCAATGACCAGGGAGCTTAACTGCTATGCCTGGCTCTCGACGAGATCTTTCTTCCCCCTAAACCGCTGTCGGGTCCTCCCCTTATATAGAGAGGTTGACGCCCAGCATCTCTCAGAGTCCCGGCTGGCTCATAAGAGTGTCCGGCTCGGGCTCTCAACTATTCTTGCCTTATACTACAAGTTCTACCATAATGACGGTTGTAACTACGGGCCCTAAGCCATCTCCGGGTCTTAAGCCCATCTTTGGCCCACCATCTTCAAGCTTGGCACCGGGCTTCTGGTGATGACCCTTATGAGTAACCCGGCCCCACCGGGCGGGTGACTCTAAGGTTTATATCCTCAACAAAAACTGTGATGCGCCAAAGAGGCTCACTGCCGATGAGTTGCAAGTGGAACTAGAGAAGGTCAGGAATATTACACCAGGAAAGCATCCTGATAATGGTAGCGGGAAAAGGAAGCATGGCAAGGCAGAAGAGAGATTATTGTTTACCCGCAGGTCCACTTTGTGGGACTTGGAGTATTGGAAAGATTTGGATCTGCGGCATAATCTTGATGTGATGCACATCGAGAAAAATATATGTGATAGCATTATCGGCACACTTCTTAATATTGAAGGCAAGACAAAAGATACCTTAAAATCTAGGATTGATTTGACACACCTGGGTATCAGAAAAGATTTGCAGGTGCAAGATGAAGGTAAATCACGGGATATGGCACCAGCTATGTACGTCTTGGACAAGGTAAAAAGAAAAGAATTCCGCGAGGTCCTGTCACATGTGAGATTCCCTCATGGATTTGCTTCCAACCCTTAAAGGAGAGTCAGTGCAGATGGAAACAAGGTACAAGGGTTGACAACTCATGACTGCCACGTCCTACTTCAAAGGGTTTTACCTGTTATCCTTAGAGGATTGGGCCGCCCTGACTTATACAGAGCAGTTGCAGAGTTGGGACAATTCTTCAGGGAACTCTGCAGTTGAAATATCAGGATAGATAATTTGGAGCGTCTTAGAGACAAGATACGAACTATCCTATGCGACCTTGAGAAGATATATCCTCCATCCTTCTTTGATGTGATGGTGCATTTGGCTCCTGATGATGCACTACTTAGAGCTCTAGTACAGTATGGCTGGATGTACCCTATTGAAAGATGGCTAGGCACTTTCAAGGGCTATGTTAAGAACAGAGCTAGACCCGAGGGTTCCATTGCAGAGGCCTACATTGCTACATAAGCGTTGACATTCTTCTCAAAATACATTGAAATAGTTGATCAGCTTAGCAAAGAGGTGGGTGAAGACAATCCCGGGCTCAATGTTTTCTATTGTTCTGTTCGAGTTACAGGGAAGAGTTGACAAGACGACAAACCTAAAGATTTGGACAAAATGGTTTGGTATGTGTTGAATAACTGTCCTGAGATACTACCTTATATCAAGTAAGTGCTAAGTACTACAGCTTATACATCGTAATCTACTAAATTTGCAGCACATTCTTATATATTTAGATGTTTGATGCGATCACTATGTTGTGCAGCATCTACAAAAAGGAGTTACTGCTGCAAAATTGAAGAAACATTGACAAACTTGTTATGGTAGGATTTGCGAAATGGTTCAAGAGCCATGTAAGCTTTTGAATTGCACCGTCAGTTTTTTAATATATCGAGTACATAAGATGATCAGCTTGTCTATTTTCTAACCATAGGTTAAGAAGATGCGGGAGGATGGGCAGGCAGTTGACGATGCCCTTTACGCACTAGCAATGGGTCCTGATACTCGGGTAAGACATTATGAATCTTGCGTTGTTGGAGATGTGCGCTACAACACCCTTGCACGCGACGAAGTCAGGAAGACACAAAACAGTGCCATCATGAGCACAGATACGTACAGCAGAGAGACAACTGAAATGTATGCTAACATAACAGACATTGTTCAGTTGCATTATATCTCCAGTTTCGAGGTTCATCGGTGTGTAGTTCTGTTGTGCTGTCGTTGGTATAACCTGTTTTCCAGGATCGCAAAACCCAGAGCTGATGATTATTTCAAATCCATCAATGTCAAGGCAGCGTACCAGACCAACGTGCCTTTTATTTTGGCAAATCAAGCAACACAAAAAAATTTCTTGGAAGACACATTTGCACATAGCGATGACTGGAGAGTATTGCAAAGGTTTGAGCAGAGGAATTCGTTTAATGAAGTTGCACAACAAGATGATGCTTACACTGCTCCTGATGTACAAGATTCCACAGATGTTCCTAATATATTTGAGAACCATCACGTCAATGACGCTGGCCAAAAGATTTCCTGTCGGGCTGTGGACATACAAGAGTTGATCAAGAAGAAGCCAATGTTCGAGGACAGTGAGGATGAAGAAGAAGATGACACTGTGGGGAATTACGATTCAGACTGATACACATGGCGAAGATGTTGACGCTGCTGCTGCAGATGATGATTAGATTGCTTTTGTCGTATTTGCCTATCAGAAGACATTTTTTTATCTACTATGTGAAATTGTGTTTGCTATGACAACTGAAACCTGATGAACTTGTTGTTTAGTATTTTGCTGTGAGAACATCACTTATTATGTATGTTGATTTTTGCTTGGTGATTGTATGACGACTAATAGAAGATGACATTGTTGTTTAGTTGTACTCATATTTGGCTGTGAAACTTGAATTTGATGACATAGTTTGCTGTTGGATTGTAATTTGCTCGACGTCTTTGAATGGGAACAAAGCTGACCCGACAGAGCCTCTGCTAATTTATTTATTTATTAGCAAAAGGGCCTCTGCTATTTATTTATTTATGAGAAAAAGGGGATACCCCCCGATTTCCGTTAATAGAAATCATTAGATGTTCACAACACTACGCCCAGCCTGCTAAACAGGTTTCATCCATTACTAGTTTCAGCAAAGTGCTCATGTCATAGCCAGTGAATACATCACGAGTGCTACATACACTTCAAATAAGGAGACAATCATCCTACAGAGCACATCGATTTTGCCCATTATCTTCACAAGCTCTTTCATCTCCTCAATGCTGTCAAGGCCGTTCAGCAGCTGCTGCTTGGCCATGGTCAGAGGAACTGCATCTTTAACCTTCTACTCTGCATCTTGCTCTTCTGTTGTTCCTTCAGTTACTTGTCCAACAGCCCAACCTCTTGGTATTGGGATTCCTCGGCTAACCAAATAATCAGTGTAGTTGCATTCCCCCACACCAGCAACTTCCCAGAAATACAAATCACACGAATCTTCCCTTTTCTGAACGAATCAAATTGGAAGATCATCAACCAAACTATTAAAAAAATCAGCAACTGAAAGCAGCAGAACAACACTTGAACATATTATTACCCCATGATTCGGGCATTTGTAGAAGACTCGGCAAGGGTTGAGGATTGTCACTGAGACGTGACGGATGACTCTGCGTGATTTGCAGCAGTGGCGCCATACCAACGGCAGCGGGTTGCGATGAGCAACCGGCTGTGGTGCGTATGCCGGTGGGGGTGTGATGAGACCCATAGGCGATGGTATGGGTGGAGACTTGGCCCATATCTGGTTGTTGCTTGCTGAAGAGAAGGTGGACGAGCAGCCAGCGGACATGGTTGCTGTGGCCAGAGCTTATGATGCTAGGCAGAGTAAGTAGAGAACAGGAGAAGCGAACGTTGGATATGTCAGTTTCATTACTTGCAGAGTAGCATAGCACCATATATAGTCATGGTCAAGGTTTGGATTCGAACCAGCTATAGGAGCACGCCTCTCTCTTTTCTAAAACTCAGCAACGTCCCTTTACTGGTACACCAGCTTGTTCTGTACGCCTTCTCAAGTCTTTGATTTTCTTTCTTTTTTTTGAGGAAGGAAGGAGGACAAAATTGAGAGTTCCTGGGACTCGAACCCAAGACCTCTCGGTTGAAAACCAAGGGTGCTAGTCACTTACGTGGCGAACGTTCCCTGGGAGGAGGACGGCAGACAAACGCATTTTCCTCGCAGTTTTAGTTGCGACGCAAGATCGAACGGTCGCAGTTTCGGGAATGTTATCAGGCGAACGAGCCTAGTTTTTCTTTTCTTCCTACATATAAAAAAGTATGCTATTTGGTGACGGCTTAGTCAACAAACGATTGTGGCAACCTTGACCGTTGGATTGACATTCAATGTTTGTCATGTTTCTTCAGTCTCTTCTTCCTCCAGCCGCCAAAGCCAAACCAGCACCGGCGGGACCGCCGTCTCCCGCCTCCCACGGTTGGCTGTGCTGTCGCGCACGCATTGTGGCCACATCGCACCCTAAAACTCTGCGCATCTTCCCCGGCTCCTGTTCGTTCCCGTTCGAGGCCTCACCATCGTCCTCCGCCTTGGTTCGCTCGCTGCAGCGCTGCCCTCCGGTGTTGTCAACATGGTCAACAACCGAGAGGAATAAGAAGATGACTGTACATGGTGAGAATGACAGTAGGGACCCAGCAGCGTGCGCAGTAAAAAAAAATTCGGGACGGAGAAGGGTATCAACTGGGTTGTGCGGGAGCTGTGGCCCATATAGCCCAGGCTTTTATTTTATATGTTTACCACATGACCAGCCCAGTTTGGTTTTTTCCTTTCTCAAAATGGCTAGCCCAGCTATTTTGTTTTTTGCAGAATAACCAACGTAGGCCTACTTGCTTTTCTACGCCCTGCTGGGCCGGAAATCTTTCAAGACGAGGAGGGATGCATTCTGGCTTGCCCAGAAAATGGGCTATAAGTAATAAGAAATGGGCTATAAGTAATAGGAAATTGGCTGTAAAATGAAAAAATACAGCAAACAGGCAATTAGTTCCAAAATACTTTTTTCTTTCAGATTTTGATATTTTAAATTTCATTGTTTTTGTGCGGGTAAAATTTCATTGGATTTAAATTAAGGTATGCCTAGTTTTTAAATTAATTTGAATCTGGCTAGAAATTTTGGGCTGCATGCTGTTTGGGACAGATTTGGAGGCTGACTTGTGGGTCTACTAAGTTGACGTGTACGAAAGGCTTTGTCAACTTAGTCCACAAACGATTCTAGCAGCAGTGACCATTGGATGTTAATCCAACGGCCGTGCTGCTTCTTCAATATCTGATCTTCTTGCTCCAGCCACCCAAACCAGCGCCAGTGGGACTGCCTGCTCCCGCCTCCCGTGGCCGGCTGTGCTGCCGCACAGGCCACATCGCCCCACCCTACTCCATCGCTGGCCAGGCCATTCCTCTACTCACCCACACCTCCTGTTATTTTCCGGCGATGGCAGCCGAACCAGTAAACGCTCGTACTCCCCACAGCGTGGGCAACCACTGCTGAGTCTTCCCCGGCTCCGTGTCGTTCCCTTCCTAGGCCTCGCCATCGTCCACCGCCCTGGTGCTCTCGGCGCGGCGTGGTCAACATGGTCAACGAACGACATCCATCGTAAGTGGACTGTACGTGGAGAGGCTGACAGCTGGATCCATAGCCGCACACAAGGAAATGCATCCTTATTACGCACAAAATAATGATTTCTCCACCTGATAGCTGGGACCCACTAGAAGGGCCTCTGTATTTCACGAAAAAACGTTCCCCCCGCTGTCAGCTCGGACCCACCAGCTATATCTTCGCACGCAAGGAAGTGCCTCCTTATTACGCACAAAAAAATGAATACTCCCCTGCTAGCTGGGACCCACCATAGTGGGAGGCTGACTTGTGGGCCTACTAAGTTGATGGGGACGGAGGGCTTTGTCAACTTAGTCAATATGAACGTTCTAGCTCCATTGACCGTATGATGTCCATCCAACGGCTGTAGTGCTTCTTCAACCTCTGGTCTTCTTGCTCCAGCCGCCCAAACCAGCGCCAGTCGTGCCGCCTGCTCCTGCCTCCCGTGGCCGGTTGTGCTGCCGCGGAGGCCTCACCGCCCCTACTAATCCCACCACTGGCCAGGCCATCCCTCTACTCACCCACACCCTCTATTATTCTGCGGCGACGGCAGCCTCACACTGCAGCTGAACCATTGAGCCCTCGTACTCCTCCCCGCGTGGGAATCCACTGCCGCGGAAGCATGTACACGAACGTACAGCCAGGGTGCAAGAAAGTAAATACGGCCACGTACATACATACGGGCGGGGTCTCGAACGCCTACTTGCGCATACGTACGGCCAGGGCTCGTGTACATGGAGAGGCAGCGAGGGCGTCCTGTTGATCGGTAGCCAACCGCCTGGGTCGGAACAGAGAAACTGCGTTGTCGTGTTCATCGGAAGCCAACCGGCTTGGATGGAACAGCCGATCGAAACGAGGCCGCGTACCGCAGAACGGAGGAAACGGCCTTCTGTTCGATCGACCACGGTCGAAATGGGATCCTGTTCATCGGGAGGGGTCTGGCGTACCGCAAAACGGAGTAAATAGACTTGTGTTCAAGTGCCTACGGTCGAAATGGGGTCCTATTGATTGGGAGGGTTGTGGCGTACCGCAAAACGGAGGAAACGAACTTATGTTGGAGCGCTATGGTCGAAACGGGGGTCCTGTTCATCGGGAGGGGTGTGGCGTACCGCAAAACGGGACTCCACGGGCTACTGTTCATCTCCACCGTCGACTGCCTCCACGGGCTACTGTTCATTCGCCGTCGACCTCCTTCAGCCTCCACCTGCGACTGTTCATCCACGGCGTCTCCCCTCCTACCTCCACCAGCCACTGTTCATCCACGGGCTCCTATTCATCCAGCCTCCACCGCTCCTCCACCGGCAACTGTTCAACCAGCCCTCTCCACGGGGTCCTGTTCAACCACCCCTCCATGAGCTACTTATCATCCAGCCCTCCACCGGCTACTGTTCAACCAGCCCTCCACGGGGTCCTGTTCATCCAGCCCTCAACGGGGTCATGTTCATCCACCCCCAACCGGCATCGCGGTCCTGTTCATCCAGCGACAACGTCCTCTACTACCTGGGGTCCTATTCATCCAACCCCCCACCAGGAACTGTTCATCCACCCCCAACAATGCTCACTGTTCATCAAGGGAAGGAGGCAGCAGGTTCGATCGGCTTTAGTTAGCAGCAGTAGCGAAGGAATCGCTCGATCATGTTCAGTTAACAGCCAGATCGATCGATCGCTCGGGTTCAGTAACGCGTAGCCTGCAGTGCAATCGCTCGGGTTCTGTTAGGGCCCAACGCCTCGCACCCACGCGCGTACATGTACGAGAGAAACGCGCATCGCTCGGCCACCGACCACCCACTGTAACCGGGAACTCCCCGATATTTTCCTCGCCCTCTCTTCTACCATGGTTTTTTCCGTCATGGACGGACCAAAGAATATCATGCAGCTGCGTCACCGGCCCGCCCTGGACGAAAAGCCCATTTTCTATCATGATTTTTTGTCATAGGAGTAGGAGCCCACCACATCTATGATGATACCGGGTTTGTCACAATTATTGTCACAGAAGTGTCATAAGCATGACATAATTTTTTTTGTTCGGCCCAAAATTTCACGGATGTGTCTTTTTTGTAGTGTATGTTGTGATGTGATATGGTCAAGACGTGATGTGATACACGTTGTTGTATGAGATGATCATATTTTGTAATATCGACAACCGGCAGGAGCCTTAGGGTTGTCTTTTAATTATTGTATGACTTGCGTGTCAATCATTAAGCGACATGTAATTGCTTTACTTTATCGCTATGCGTTAGCAATAGTTGTAGAAGCAATAGTTGGCGAGACGACCCCGACGCAACGATGGAGATCAAGGTGTCACGCCGGTGACGATGGAGATCATGACATTGCTTTGGAGATGAAGATCAAAAGTACCACATGATGATGGCCATATCATGTCACATATTTTTGATTGCACGTGATGTTTATCCTTTATGCCTCTTATTTTGCTTAGAACGACGGTAACATTATAAGATGATCCCTTCACTTAATTTCAAGATAAAAGTGTTCTCCCTGAGTATGCACCATTGCTAAAGTTTGTTGTTTCGAAGCACCTCGTGATGATCGGTTGTGATAAATTCTACGTTCACATACAACGGGTGTAAGCCAGTTTTGCACATGTAGAATACTTGGGTTAACTTGACGATCCTAGCATGTATAGACACGGTCTCGAAACACTAGAGACCGAAAGGTCGAACGTGAGTCATATAGTAGATATGATCAACATGGAGATGTTCACCATTGATGACTACCCCATCTCACGTGATGATCGGACATGGGTTGGTTGATTTGGATCATGTATCACTTAGATAACTTGAGGGATGTTAATTTAAGTGGGAGTTCAGTAATTTGATTAACTGAACTTAATTTATCATGAACTTAGTCTTAATAATTTTTGCATATCTATGTTGTAGATCAATGGCCCGTGCTACCGTTCCCTTGAGTTTTAATGCATTCCTAGAGAAAGCTAAGTTGAAAGATGATGGTAGCAACTACACGGACTGGGTCCGTAACTTGAGGATTATCCTCATTTCTACACAGAAGAATTATGTCCTTGATGCACCGCTAGGTGACAGACCTGCTGCAGGAGGTAATGAAGACGTTATGAATGTTTGGCAAGATTGATCTGATGACTACTCGATAGTTCAGTGAGCCATGCTTTACGGCTTGGAACCGGGACTTCAAAAGTGCTTTGAACACCACGGAGCATATGAGATGTTCCAAGACCTGAAGTTAATATTTCAAGCAAATGCCCAGGTTGAGAGATATGAAGTCTCCAATAAGTTCTTTAGCTGTAAGATGGAGGAGAACAGTTCTATCAGTGAACACATACTCAGAATGTCTGGGTACCACAACCACTTGACTCAGCTGGGAACTGAGCTCCCAGAGGAGTGTGTTATTGATAGAGTTCTTCAATCATTGCCACCAAGCTACAAAGGCTTCTGATGAACTATAATATGCAAGGAATGACGAAAACGATTTCCGAACTCTTCGCGATGCTAAAATCGGCGGAGGTAGAAATCAAGAAGGAGCATCAAGTGTTGATGGTTAACAAGACCACCAGTTCCAAGAAAAAGGACAAGGGAAAGTAAGCGAACTTCAAGAAGAGCGGCAGCTTGCTTGTGAAGAAACCCAAAGCTAGACTCAAGCCTGAGAATGAGTGCTTCTACTGCAAAGGTAATGGTCACTTGAAGCGGAACTGTCCCAAGTATTTGGCAGAGAAGAAGGATGGTGTAACGCCCGAATAATTAAGCTACAGTAATCCCATGTTAATGGTGCCGAGTCATCGCAATTACTGTTGCTAATCTTACTTTGGTTCAAACACGAATCAAATTCAACTTCCAAAACAAGTCAAATTCTTATTCCTTCAAACGGTAAAACAAAAATGTTCGTTGGGTTGCAAATTATTCACTAGCTAATTATCATGTGGCAACCAACATCATTTGGCTCTCCGTTTAATCCCTAGGAAAATATAAGTGGCCCAGCAACATATTAATTGGCCTTTTCAATTTTTTAAAAATGCTTGAACAAGTCCTTTGGCTCTGAAACTTTTTATGCAACACTACAATGTTGTGCCTGAATTATATGTTAAGTTTAACATTCAACTAAATTCATTGGTCACTCAGTTGAATACAAATGAGTAGCTAATTAGATACAGAAAAGGAAAAGGAGAAACCAAAAGGGAAACAAAAGAGAAAGGCCCCTCCCCTCCCCCCGGGCACTTGGCCCAGATGGCCTGCTGGCCCAGCAGCCCAACTCCCCCCACTCATCCTGTTCCTCCCGCTACAGGAGACAACAGGGGATCGTGGAGGCCATCCATGGTGCCCCGGCCAGGTGCCGGCCATCCACGGCCTCCCCTCTCGTCTACAAGACCCCGACACCCCTCCTCCCTCCCCGAAACCCTAGCCCCCAAATCCCCCATCTCCCTCTCCCTCTCAGATTCGCTCTGGCCGCTCTTCTCGATCTGGAGGAAACCGTCGCCGCCGTCGCCATGGGTTTGCCGCCCGCATAGCCACTGAGCCCCCCGCAGCAATCCACCGCGTCCACCTGCCCCGCCGTCGACTCCCTCATCATCGGCAACAGTGTGTTGGAGTTGGGAGCCCCTGCATCACCCTCGACGCCGCCCTCTTCTTCCTCGGGTCGCCGGCAAATCTCGGCGATTCCGGCGAGCCTGTAGCTACTAAGCCATCACCAGGCCCCCTTGCGCCTCCCAGTGAGCTCCTCCCCCGATTCCCCTGCTTTCCCCTTTCGATCCGTAGCCGTAGCCGCCGCCTTGTCCTCGTCCATGGCCGCGCTCGTTTTCCTGCGTACACACGCGCCTGCGTCGCCCCTTAACGTTGTTTGCTGCTCCGACCCCGGCTGCCCCTACTCACCCAGGCGCCCGCCCGTGCGCGCGCAGCCGTGCCCACTACCGCCCTGCTTCTTCCTACCGGCGCCGGCCTGCTGCCGCGGCTGCTGCTGCCCTACGCCGTCGCGGCCACGCACTGCTCTGCCTACTGCTACCTGTGGCGCTGCCACTGCCGCCGCTGCTGCCCCGCGTACGCTGCGCCCCCGCTCGCCTTTTGCTCTGGCTGCTTGCCGATGCTAGCTGCTGCTGCTCCCTATTCTGCTGCGTACTACTGCTGCTTCTCGCTAGTGCTACTTGCTACGCAGCTTCTCTGCTACCTAGTGTTCTCTGTGTGTGTGGCCGGCCCAAATACTCGTTTAGGGACTAGTTTAGTTAGTTAGTCTAATTATTAGTACTAGTTAATTAGTCCAATAGTAGATGACATGTGGACCCATCGTTAATTTAAAGAAAAACAAAATTTCAGAAAAGTAAGTCAATGACATGTGGCCCCCCACACTGTTCATATGTTGACTAGTCAACATTTGACTGGGTCAACCCAGCCCCACTAGTCCCACTGTCATACACTACGGCTAGAATAACACTAGGTGACAAAAGTATTTTGCTGTTTTATTTTTGAATTAATATAGAAAATCATTAAAGCTTTGAAAATTCATATAAATTCAACCGTAGATCGGATGAAAATGTTTTGTACATGAAAGTTGCTCAGAAAAATCCAATGAATCCGGGTACGCGATCCGGTCATCCGTCACATGCCCCTAGCATGCTGAACATGGAACTCCCCCCGTCTTTTCCTCTGTCCCGAATCCGCCTAACGCCGGGAATTCATCCTCGGATGTTTAACCCCCCCCCCCCGTCTGCATCGTGTAGTACTACGTTAGGTCGACCCTAGTTTTGCATATCGTCATGTCAAGCTTAGTGTTGCATCTGTTTGTTTAGAGCATCTCCAGCCGTTCAGCCCCCCAGGGTGCCGAAAAAGAGCGGCCTGGGGGCGTACCGATGCTAGATTGGCCCCTGAGGGCGACCTAGCTCCCAGCCACGCCCCCAGGCGCAGCCCCCCAGCCTTGGCAAATTCAAACGTAGTCATTCCCGCGCACAAAATAGATGCCACAAATCCGGTGATCAAGCGGCCACAAGTTCGGCGATCGGATGAAAAGTTCGGCGTACAAAAAGCAGAAAGGACGCGCGTGCGCATCAGACGGCGAGGACGGCCTCCAGCGTCGGCGGAGTCGGCGTGCGCAGGCTTGGCGGGGTCTCTGTGCTTGGTGGCATCGGCGTGGCTTCTGTGCTGCGGGGAGTCTCGGCGGCATCATCGCTCGGGCTTGGTGTGGGCGTGGGCTTGGGCGTGGGCGGCGTCCTCGAGGGAAGCTGGTTCAGGATGAGGCCACGCTCCGCCAAGTACCACGCCTTGAACGCCTTGTCGAGCCCTGGAGCATGTCCGCCCCGCCCAGCAGGAAAGCCAGGTCGGTGTTCCTTTTCTTCGCGGCGACGTTGGGCTAGAGTAGGTCGAGCTTGGCGGCACTGCTCGATATCAACGCCAACCACCGCGCGTCGGTCTTCTCTTCACGAAGGACGGCCCGGGCCTGTGCGTCGGCGAGGCAGTGCTCGATGGACTCCTGCACTCGAGCGGTGCCCGCGTCGGTGTGTTTCCCCTTCTTGGCACCTTTGTTGCCGTCCAGCCGCCCTTCTGACGCGCCCGGAGTCGGCGCGTCCGGCTTGTAGGTCTCCTTGGCCTTGTCGAGGGTGCGCCAGACTTCCGCCCACTTCTCGCACTTGTCAATGCGCTTGTAAACATGGAGGTACTTGAATTCAACGTCGCTGTTGCTTTGCCGATACAGGGCGAACATGCGCAGCAACTGCGCGGAGGAACAAATAGTTGGCAGGCGCACACGGTGAAGAGAGGCGGGAGACTGGCGTGGCATACCTGATCCACAACGCTGGCGCCGCTCTTCGGGCGAGCCGCGACCTCCTCGACGACCCCATGCCATTTGTTGCACGCCCCCTGGATACGCCCCCAATGGTTCGCCATCGCCTTCGAGTCGCGCTGCATGTAGAGGCCTTTGAAGCAGGGGTCGACGAGCTTGCGCTCGTCAAACCCGGCCTTGATACCGTCCCAGTACGTCTCGATGCTCTGGTTCATGCCGGTGGTCGGGTCGAGGCAGACGACTTTCCATGCTTCGGCGAGGCATTCCTCCTCTTTGGACGCCCACTTGATGCGCGGCTCGCCTGACCTGGCTGCCCGCTTCTTCTTGCGCCCCTTCATCGAAATAGGCGCCGGCTCCTCCTCCTCCTCCTCCTCCTCCTCGTCCTTGTCCTCCTGCTCCTGCTCCTCGTCCAGGGTCACCGGCGTGGTAACGTTGCTCGTTGCACACACCCTGGGAAGAGCGCGCTGTGGGCGCCGGCGTAGGCGTCTTGGAGGTTGCTGCACCGCCTGTAGGTGGCACAGCGACACCCCTGGAGGGCCCCACGCCGCCCGCGGGGGCCCCAGCCCCGTGTTTGGATTTGGCGGTGTGCGGCCCATCGTCTGGCGCACGAACGATGCCGCTCGCCAGGCTCTGACTGCCAGAGCGATGCTGGTGCTCACGGGCCGCGGCTCGGGTTCTGTCCGCGACCGGCCCGCTGCTCGCTCGCACTAGCACGGGCCGTTCGGCTCCCGACGAGCCGATCGCCGTGATCGTCTTCTTCTTGGGAGCCATGGCGATGAAGAACTGCTAGGCTAACTGCTAGACCAGATTCTCACAACTGCGCCCCCCTACCTGGCGCCCTAAAGATGTCGGTGGGAACGACACCTATGGGGTCACTGGGATCCCTTCTACGGTCGGCGGGCGCGAGGTTGTGCAAAGAGCAGGTCTGATAGGAAGCACACGGGTCATTTACCCACACCACTACAAAAACAGCTATAGCCAATATGGACACTAATGGCGCACTGTACATGTGGTGCGCCATTACTAAATACTAATGGCGCACCATGTGTTGGTGCGCCATTAGTGTGCAAATACTAATGGCGCACCACATCCACGGTGCGCCATTAGTAAAAAAAATTTCTTTTTTTAATTTTTTCAAAACTACTAATGGCGCACCGTGGGACGGTGCGCCATTACTAGTTCAACTAGTAATGGCGCACCATCCCACGGTGCGCCATTAGTAATTATGTTTCAAAAAAATTTCAATTTTTTTTATTTTTATTTTTTAAACTACTAATGGCACACCGTGGGACGGTGCGCCATTACTAGTTCAACTACTAATGGCGCACCACTCCCATAGTGCGCCATTACTAGTTGAACTAGTAATGGCGCACCACTCACAGGTGCGCCATTAGTAATTTTGTACAAATTTTGTTTCAATTTTTTTTGAAAAACTACTAATGGCGCACGGTTGGGGTGGTGCGCCATTACTAGTTGAACTACTAATGGCGCACCACCCCCACGGTGCGCCATTAGTAACTTGGCCCATTCCACCGAATGCACCCCCCCCCCCCCGATGGACCGCCTTTTCAGTTTAAAAAATAAATAAAAGAAAATGATGGAAATGTCAAAAAAATATAAGAAAATAAGTTTCCCATGTGATATGTGGTCTAGTTGTTGGGAAAATTTACAAATATGAATTTCGACTTTATTTGCAAAATCTCTTAGGAATTTGTAATTGGGCATAACTTTTGCATACGAACTCGGATTAAAAAGTTTTTTATATGAAAAATCATCTACTCGAAAAGTTACATAAGAATTTAACCGGGGAAACCCCATTAAACATTTTCAAAATCCTCAAAAACCTAACAGAAAAAAAGATACGGGGCTTTCAAGATCTAGAGGCAAAAAAATTCAAAAAATTTCAAACTTACTAGTGGCGCACCGTTTGCTAAGTGCGCCACTAGTAACAGAAAAAAATATTGGTTTTGAATTTTTTTGGAATTTTTTTTCAAAAAATGATTCGTAATATGATAGGGAAGTTTGAAATATTTTTTAAAATTTCATCATACTCATGAATATGAACAAAGTCCTAGACATCAACAAGGTTTAATAGGATTGATATGATAGATCTATCAACAAGTGGCTGTTAAGTGAGGTGGTGCTGGGGTTGGATGGAACCGCGAAGTTAAGCGTGCTCGGGCTGGAGTAGTGTGAGGATGGGTGACCTTCCGGGAAGTTTGACCACTTAGTGCGATTTGAGATTAAGCCATAGTCACCCGAGATTAAGAAAAAAAGGGAAAAAAAATTGAAATTTTTTTTAAAAATTTTTTGGAAATTTTTTTTTTGAAATTTTTTTGAAAAAATATTTCTGAAAAAATATTTGAAAAAAAATTGTTACTAATGGCGCACTTCTATGTGGTGCGCCATTACTAAGTCAGATAGTAATGGCGCACCGTGGCATATACTAATGGCGCACCAGATACTAATGGCGCACCAGTGGTGCGCCATTAGTAAAAAATACTAGTGGCGTGGTACTAGTGGCGCACCAGTAGTGCGCCATTAGTAGGCAAAACTGGTGCGCCACTAGTAGGCCTTTTTCTAGTAGTGCCAGGTTCGGGCCACGCAGATGCGTAATACCCTAGTCCTGCTTTGGTGTGTATTTCAGAGTGTTCTTGAGCTCTCGAACTAGCTACGGTGGCTGCGTAGTTCCAAAGAGCCGAATCCTTCTCCAGTATGCCTCAGGCTTCCTTTTGTAGGGAAAGGGGTTACCACAATGGCACACAGGAGGTGGAAAGGTCTACAGTGCGCGAGCTTATCGCCCGGCATTACGGGACAAAGCGCATTAAATGCGCTACTTAGGTGTCCATTAGCTTTATCGGGGACGGGAACGAGGCCCGTCCCATCCGTCACCGCTGCACCTCGCTTCGACACGCGCCCAGGCCAGCGATGTGTGCAACGCTAGGTAGGCAGGCAGGCTGCTGAGGTGGCGCGGTGGCAGGGCCTTCACGAAGATCTGCATGCCACCACGCAGGTGCTTGCTGAGTTGGTCTGGAAACCGCATGTTGCCACGCAGGTGCCTGCCCAGCTGGTTGGGCTGGCAGCTGCATGCAAACGGCGGCAGAGTCTTGGCTGGTGGGGGCCTGGCAGTGGCCTCGCTGATGCCCTCAGCAATGGTCTTGCCGTGGCGTTGCAGTCGTCCCCGGCAAGGCGCTTGCCGGGGGTCTTGTGGATTTCCTCGGCCAGGATCCTGCCGTGGGTCGCCGTCTTCTGGTCCTCATCTGATTTCACATATTTATGATCTTGACGAAGATCTGCATGCCGCCACAGAGGCGCCTCCCAAGCCTTGGTTCCAATGTAGTTGGTTGGGTTGGAAACCGTGGGCTCAAGGGTGGCTTGCTCCGCTGGCATCGGGCTGGCTGTCCCGGCAAGGCTCTTGTCGGGGCTGCGGAGGCTGCCTCGGCAAGGATCTTGCCGAGGGAGTCTACCTCGCCCTCTTGCCCTCCAGTGTTTCTGGTCTTGGCGTTGCCTTGGTTGTCTTGTGCTTCGGCTTATCTCCGGCTTCCCTCCTCTGCCCGGCTAAGTGTGGCCGCGGTGCGCGGCTCTGACTGCCCGTGCACAAGTAAAGGGGTCAAAAGGAGAGCCCCTAGTTTTGTACACCGACATTCATGATTAGTTTTAGACCTCAATAATTGTTATTTGGTGCCATCGTTGAGCATGAACATTATATCTGGATCTTTTTTATTGCGAGACGGTTATTCATTTAAGTCACAGAATAATGGTTGTTCTATTTATATGAGTAATATATTTAATGGTCATGCACCTTTGATGATGGTCTATTCTTGTTGAATCTCGATCATAGTGATGCACATATTCATAATTTTGATGCCAAAAGATGAAAAGTTGATAATGATGGTGCAACATACTTGTGGCACTGCCGTTTAGGTCATATTGGTGTAAAGCGCATGAAGAAACTCCATGCGGATGGACTTTTGGAATCACTTGATTATGAATCAACTGATACTTGCGAACCATGCCTCATGGGTAAGATGACTAAAACTCCGTTCTCCGGAACAATGGAGCGAGCTAATGACTTATTGGAAATAATACATACTGATGTATGCGGTCTGATGACTATTGAGGCACGCGGCGGGTATCATTATTTTCTGACCTACACAGATGATTTGAGTATGTATGGGTATATCTACTTGAGGAAACACAAGTCTGAAACATTTGAAAAGTTCAAAGAATTTCAGAGTGAAGTGGAGAATTATTGTAACAAGAAAATAAAATTTCTACGATCCGATCACGGAGGTGAATATTTGAGTTACGAGTTTGGCCTTCATTTAAAACAATGTGGAATTGTTTCACAAGTCACGCCACTTGGAAAACCACAACGAAATGGTGTGGTCGAATGTCATAACTATACTTTATTAGATATGGTGCATTCTATGATGTCTTTTACCGACAGCCGCATTCACATTAAATAGGGCACCATCTAAATCCATTGAGACGACACCGTATGAACTATGGTTTGGCGAGAAACCTAAGCTGTCGTCTCTTAAAGTTTGGGGAGGTGATGCTTATGTCAAACAACTTTAGCCAGATAAGCTCAAACCCAAAGCGGAGAAGTGCGTCTTCATAGGATACCCTCAAGAGACCATTGGGTATACCTTCGACCACATATCTGAAGGCAAGATCTTTGTTGCCAGGAATCGGTCCTTTCTAGAGAAGGATTTTCTCTTGAAAGAAGTGAGTGGGAGGAAAGTAGAACTTGATGAGGTAGTTGTACCTTCTCTCGAATTGGAAAGTAGCACACTAGGGAAAACTGTTTCCGTGATGCCTACACAACCTCGAGAGGAAGCTAATGATGATGATCATGAAACATCAGATCAAGTTACTACTGAACTTCGTAGATCGACCAAAACACGTACTGCACCAGAGTGGTATGATAATCCTCCTGGAAGTCATGTTATTAGACCACGTCGAACCTAGGAACTATGAAGAAGCTATGATGAGCCCAGATTCCAATAAATGGCTTGAGGCCATGAAATCTGAGATTGGATCCATGCATGAGAACAAAGTGTGGACTTTGGTGGACTTGCCTGATGATCGGCAAGCCATTGAGAATAAATGGATCTTCAAGAAGAAGATGGACGTTGATGGTAATTTCACTATCTACAAAGCTCGACTTGTCACAAAAGGTTTTCGACAAGTTCAAGGGGTTGACTATGATGGGACTTTCTCACCCATAGTGATGCTTAAGTCTGGCCGAATCATGTTAGCAATTGCCTCATTTTATGATTATGAAATCTCACAAATGGACATCAAAACTGCATTCCTTAATGGATTTCTTAAAGAAGAGTTGTATATGATGCAACCAGAAGGTTTTATCGATCCTAAGGGTGCTAACAATGCATGCAAGCTCCACCAATCCATCTATGGACTAGTGCAAGCATCTCGGAGTTGGAATATATGCTTTGATGAGGTGATCAAAGCATACACACTTCCTGTGAAGCCTGTATTTACAAGAAAGTGAGTGGGAGCACTGTAGAATTTCTGATATTATATGTGGATGACATATTGTTCATTGGAAATGACATAGAATTTCTGGATAGCATAAAAGGATACTTGAATATGAATTTTTCAATGAAAGACCTCGGTGAAGATGCTTATATATTGAGCATCAAGATCTATAGGGATAGATCGAGATGCTTAATAGGACTTTCACAAAGCACATACCTTGACAAAGTTCTAAAGAAGTTCAAAATGGACCAGTCAAAGAAAGGGTTCTTGCCTATGTTGCAAGGTGTGAAATTGAGTCAGACTCAAAGCCCGACCACGGCAGAAGATAGAGAGAAAATGAAATTCATTCCCTATGCCTCAGCCATAGTTTCTATCATGCATGCTATGTTGTGTACCAGACCTTATGTGTGCCTTGCCAAAAGTTTGACACGGAGATACCAAAGTAATCCAGGAGGGGATCACTGGACAGCGGTCAAGAATATCCTAAAGTACCTGAAAAGGACAAAGGATATGTTTCTCGTTTATGGAGGTGACGAAGAACTCATCATAAACGGTTACATCGATGCTCGCTTCGACACAGATCCGGATGATTCTATGTCACAAACCGGATACATATTTATATTGAATGGTGGAGCTGTCAGTTGGCGCAGTTCCAAGCAGAGCGTCGTGGCGGGATCTACGTGTGAACCGGAGTACATAGTTGCTTCGGAAGCAGCGCATGAAGGAGTCTGGATGAAGGAGTTCATATCCGATCTAGGTGTATTGTCGAGTGCATCGGGTCCAATGACAATGTTTTGTGACAACACTGCAACAATTGCCTTAGCAAAGGAATACATGTTTCACAAGAGAACCAAACACATCAAGAGACGCTTCAACTCTATTCGTGAAAAGGTCAAGGATGGAGACATAGAAATTTGCAAAGTACGTACGGATCTGAATGTGGCAGACCCGTTGACTAAACTTCTTCTGCGTGCAAACATGATCAGCACCAAGACTCCATGGGTGTTAGATTCATTACTATGTAATCTAGATTATTGACTCTAGTGCAAGTGGGAGACTGATGGAAATATGCTCTAGAGGTAATAATAAAGTTGTTATTATTATATTTCCTTATTCATGATAAAGGTTTATTATTGATGCTAGAATTGTATTGACTGGAAACTTAGATACATGTGTGGATACATAAACAAATACCATGCCCCTAGTAAGCCTCTACTAGACAAGCTCGTTTATCAAAGATGGTTAAGGTTTCCTAACCATGGACATGAGTTGTCACTTGATAACGGGATCACATCATTAGGAGAATGATGTGATGGACAAGACCCATTTGTTAGCTTATCATATGACCGTTCAATTTATTGCTACTACTTTCATAATATCGGAGGAATACCTTGTGTGCTATCAAACGTCACAACGTAGCTGGGTGATCATAAAAATGCTCTACAAGTATCTTCGAAGGTGTCTGTTGAGTTGGCATGGATCGATATTGGGATTTGTCACTCCGTGTGATGGAGAGGTATCTCTGGGCCCTCTCGGTAATACAACATCACATGAAGATTGCAAGCAAAGTGACAAAGGAGCTAGTTACAAGATGATGTATTACGTAACGAGTAAAGAGACTTGCCGGTAACGAGATTGAACTAGGTATGAAGATACCGTCGATCGAATCTCGGGCAAGTAACATACTGACAAACAAAGGGAACTACGCATGTTGTCATAAAGGTTCAACAAATAAAGATCTTCATAGAATATGTAGGAACCAATATGGGCATCACTACAAAAAAATACACTTCCGTGATGATACGTGTTTGTCACAATAGGTCACGTTTTCTATCATGCATGTACATCCATGACCAATTTATGACAGAATGAAGATAGTCATACCTGTGCTGTCGTAGAAGTGTTCCATGACATTACCAAAATTATCATCACGGAAGTGTCCACTTACATGATGATAAATCGCGCATCATAGAAGTGCTTTCGTCAAGGGTGACCGACACGTGGCATCCAGCGTAACGTGACGCCGTTAAGCTATCGAGTCCGGTTTTGGATCCGATAACCGGCTAACAGCCACGACCAATGCCGATTTTCCACGTGTAAAATTCTCATTGGCCGACGGAACCACGCGTCAGCTCCGCGTTGGCACAGGTGTCACTCATCCAAGGGTCGAGATGGGCCTATGATATGTTGACACGTGGACGGGCCCAAAAGTGGCCCATAAAGTTTAAATGGGCCGGCCCAACTAAAGGCCCACAAGATTTAGCGGACCAAAATGGGCCGGCCTAACTAAAGGCCCACAAGATTTTGCAGACCATAATGGGCCGGCCCAGCTAAAGGCCCACAAGATTTAGCGGACCACAATGGGCCAGCCCAGCTAAAGGCCCGCAAGATTTTGCAGACCAAAATGGGCCGGCCCAGCTAAAGGCCCAACATTCTCAGTTAAGGCCCGTACGGCTAGTGTCAAATCGGCCCATCAACGGCCTGTCGTAAACTTGTCATCATCGCGGCCCATGGTCACTTCTGGCCCGTTAACAGTCCGCTAAGTATATGGGCCGAATTACAACCCGGTGTATTTCGGACCTGTTAAAGGTCCTGCTTCATTTGGGCCCATTTACAGGCCATTGAAACTTTCGGCCCATAAACGACCGTGAAGGATTTGGGTCATATTCGGCCATGTCTGACATTCGGCCTGTTAGAGGCCCACTATAGATTTGGGCCACTTTCGGCCTGTTGTGATTTTCGGCCTGTTAACGTCGGACGAAATCCATGGGCCATATGTGGCCCAACGTCACATCGGGCCCATTAACGGCCCATATAAAAATGACGATAATCTAGCCCGACCGAACTTCCGGCCTGTTAAAGGCCCGTGTATTAGGTCGGCGCATTTACGGCCCGTCCGAATTTCGGCCTGTGAAAGATCCGCATCGTAAATGGGCCACCATTTCGGCCTGCTAAGACCAGTGGGTTATTTGGCACAATCAGGGCCCAATCTCACTTTCGGTCTATTAAAGGCCCATGTTTTTTATGGGCTCGAGATATTTACACCTGTAAACGGCCTATTGTTACTGAGGGCCCAAATTATGTTTAGGCCTGTTAAAGGCCCACTATGGGCACAGGCCTACCAGAAAAATATGAAAGCTTATGCTGATTTAGGCCCAGATATTTTTAGTGGGCTACATGCAAATTTCGGCCCATAATCGTTTTTAGCCCAATTGGAATGGGCCCGACGAATGTTGGCATGTTGGGCTCCTACGAAGCTTTCGGCCGAATACATTACTAAGATAAACCTACACTATACAAAAATAGCGTCGTAATTACTGCAGCCTTTGGCAGCATCATAAATGTTGTATCACAACAAAATAAATTCCAACCATACAACAAAAGGCCTGTTGGCATAAAGTTTACAGTCCTTGCAGATAAAAGCACCATCAGATGTATAGAAGCACAGATCATTTGACCTGAGTGCTAATGTTTCAGGCTGTAGAATCTGATGGAGCAGCACGATCTTCACCTTTTTTCCGCCATTGCTCTTGAACAACGAAGCGAATGTCTGATAGTCTGGTTTCAAAACCATTCATATCTTGACGACATTTGTCAACCACTATTCTTGTTTCCAAAACGACGTCCATTAGGGATTGGACTTGTGTCTGGAGCACAGATATATCACTCTGTCTAGCAGGAAGATTTTGTTCAGTAGGCGATTTGGACGAGGTTACCTTGACAACCAACCCAGAATTACGCAGGAAGGTGCTTTTTGCACTGTTAGTGGAGAGATACTGACGCACTGCAGCAAGAGGTGACATTGTGCCTGTGGTAGCCTCGTCACCTTCAGGTGGTTGTGGCTGTTCAATCATTTGTTCCATAGCTTCCTGAAAGTTTGAACTTGTAGATTAGTGTACCAGATAAGTTACTAATGAGACAAAAACAAACAAAGTAGGTTACACGTTTATACATAACTTATTTTGGTGAACTACTGTAATACATTAGCATGTATTGTAGTGCCAACTACATAATAAAATCACTTTCGGAACATATGTCCATGTAGCATGCCTACTGTATTGTCTATTTCCTCACATTCGTTGACATCTAAGGATAAAGAGACATGGTTTAAAGTAGGATGAACATAGTATGACATCATTCATATCATGGGCAAACAGATATAAAACAAACAGGCTATTTTATCATTGTGTGCGCACGTGAACATAACAACTAGATTACAGATCAAGACCAAAAGAATATCCTTCATCTCTTTTAAACCATGTAAGGTGAAATGATACGTTAAGACAACTGTGTATAAAAGTGAACAGAGTAACTGACATTGGCTGCAAACCAAGTAGTTAAATGAACACATCACAGTACCAATCAGTTCAAAGGCAGGAGGAGTAAGGACTTACAACAGCGGCTTGAACTGGTGTGCTCATGCCCTTCATCTTGCTGGTGTGGCAATCCTTGAAGATTTGCACTGCATTCGGTTCAGGTTCTTTTTGGTCCGCACGGGCTTTCCTCTGTATTTGGAACAAGTCAATATAGATACGATAATATGGCACAGAAAAAAGAAGGAAGTAGCAGCTATTTACAAGAGCCTCGCAGTGTGCAATATAGCTACGAGATCCTGTTGTCTGTTGGAATTTCACTTTAGAACGGTTGGTCTTGTTCTTCAAACAGTTAGCCTAGAAGAAGATACACTTGTAAGGCACATACATAAATACAAGTTCAATATGTGGTCTGATCAAATACATATAGCCTACCTGATACTTTGGATCAGACCAGTGTTTAACGAGGGTTGTCCAGTCTTCATCTGTAATATATTCCACTGGAGATGTTTGGGCGATTTCATTGTTAGCCTTGCCTTCAAAGTGAGATTTTCTAAGGTGGTACCGATACTGTCGCAGAGCAGACTGAAAAACATGAGTGCATGCTTGTTTAGTTGCATCATCTTTCGGATCCAACTTGAACCTCATCTGTTGAAAAAAGAATGTGAGTCTTATTAGGAGGAAGCTAGAAAGTATGGGACAGAGCAAGACAATATTACTAATTGCGATGAATAACATTACTTACGGATAAATGGTCAAGGAAGGTGTTAAACTGGGTATTGTCTTTCTCATTCCTGTACTGGATCCACGTTGGGAGGATACGTGCATGACACCTAACGGCAACGGCTGCCTCTGATACTAACTTGGCTGACTCTGTAGCATCACGTGGCCTTTTTAAACCTGCCTCAAAATGGATCTCCATTCTTCCTCCTTTAGATTTTGTTAATCTGTCAAGCATTATCCCTGATGTCTGTTTCCGCTTGCGCCGTGGTGCTAGTTCAACAACGAATATGGAAAGTGTTAGTGTACATCAAACTGTGAGAGTACATATAAAGGAGCATGCAACTGCAACTTGACTCGGTCAGGTACCGTCTTGGTGTTGATGCTCATGAGGTTCATCTGATCTTGCCAAGTCCTGTTGTGTCAGCAGTGCTTCGGAAGTAGTGTTAGGTGTGAAGGCAGTTTGGGAACTGGCTAGTTCCGGAGCAAACGAATGAGTAACTCGTTGAGATGCTGGTATAGTTGAAGCGGATGCTGCAGCTGGTGGAGCAGGTGATACTGTGTTTGTAGATTTAGCCGGTGGACTTGGACCTTCTACTGCACTATAAGTACCAGCAGAATCTGGACGGCAGATCCTTTTCCGTTTCACCCGACGAGTAACACCACTCCCTACTATATTATTTTCCTTGCTCTTTTTTGACTTTGCCATGTCAAGCCGTACCCACAACACATAAGAATAAAACCTCTCTTCAGAACTCATTGATGCATGATACAGACTAGCAATACTTTGATGTAAGACAATCGTATGAGGATGGAATATGTAAGAAAAATAGGACGGCATGACATATTCACAGCTACGATGTGTAAACTAAGCAGAAGGATTTTCAAGAAATAGAAGTAATGCAAGCTAGACACCATATGAAAGATGCAACCAATATTACTCTGCCAAGTTAAAAGTGTCTTGTCATAAGTGGCAATTCGAAAAATTAGAAGCAGTACAACGTAGAAATCAATGCAAGATGCAACCACTATCAAACTGCCATGTTAAAAGCGTCCAATCATGAGTGACTGATGCGGGATACACAACAGCAGTACTTTGATGTAAGAACATGGTATGATAGATAGATGCAGTGTATTCTAGACACAGAACGCCATGTCATATGCACATGTATAACGTATAAACTCAGCAGGTGCAATTTAATCAAAATAGAAGAAATACAGGCTAGACAACATATGCAACATGAAACCAATTATCACACTGTGAACTTAGAGCAAGCACCTGCGATGGTGGAGTACGGGAGATGAACTCATCATGTAGACTTGGGACTTCAACTTCATTAGCAGTAGCAGTGGCAAATCTAGAGAGTCTCTGTTTGCGTCGGTGCGGAGGACCACCAACATCCCCTAACTTACTCTTTTCCTTCCTATTTTCTGATATTGCCTTATGAAGTCAAAACCACAAGAAGATGAATAAAATTAGCTCTGCATAACTGGTTGATGCATGATACAGACGAACACTACTTTGATGTAAGGCAAGCGCATGATAGGAGGATGGAATATATACAAAAAAGATAGCATTTCATATTCGCACGTACAGTAGGAGGATGGAATATGTATGAAAAAACAATAAGCGGAAGGCATTTCAATAAAATTAGAAGAAATGAAAGCTAGGCACCATATGAACATGCAACCAATATCACTCTATCAGGTAAAAAGTGTCTCGTCGTAAGTGCCATTTCAAGAAATTAGAAGCAGTGCAAGCTAGAAGACAATGCAAGATGCAACCTACATCATAGTCCCAAGTTAAATGTGTCTTATGGGTAAGTGACCATTGAAGGTATAAGTTGTAAGCTACGCAGATGCAATGCAACATAATCCGAAGCAATACAAACTAGTCATCATACAGAAAATGCAACCACATATAACAATTCCAAGTTAGAGCAAGCACCTGTGATGGTGGAGTAGGGGAGATGTGCTCATCATGTACACGTATGTTCTAGAAACAGGAACACGTGTCATATTCACAGGCATTATGTGTAAAGTAAGCAGATGCAATTCAACAAAGTTAGAAGCAATACAAGCTAGACATCATACGCAACATGCAACCACATATAATAGTGCCAAGTTAGAGCAAGCACCTGTGATGGTGGTGTAGGGGAGATGTGCTCATCATGTACACGTATGTTCAAGAAACAGAAACACGTGTCATATTCACAGGCATTATGTGTAAAGCAAGCAGATGCAATTCAACAAAGTTAGAAGCAATACAAGCTATACATCATACGCAACATGCAACCACATATAATAGTGCCAAGTTAGAGAAAGCACCTGTGATGGTGGAGTAGGGGAGATGTGCTCATCATGTACACGTATGTTCTAGAAACAGGAACACGTGTCATATTCACAGGCATTATGTGTAAAGTAAGCAGATGCAATTCAACAAAGTTAGAAGCAATACAAGCTAGACACCATACACAACATCCAACCACATATAATAGTGCCAAGTTAGAGACAACACCTGTGATGGTGGAGTAGGGGAGATGTGCTCATCATCTACACATCTACGTTGACTGTCTAGCCTTGCGTTGTCTTGCGAATCTTGTTGGGAGGATGGCGGAGTAGAATTTGTAGAGAACCACCGTTTCAGTTGCTCGGAAGGACCACCATCGTCCAATGCCTTGCCAATTTCCTTCAGCTTTATTGATTTTGCATTCTGAGGTCAAACCGACAAGAAAAAGGAATATAATTCGCTCTTCAGAACTCATTCATGCATGATACTGATGAACATTACTCTGATGAAAGGCAAAGTCATGATACGAGGATGGAATATGTACGAAAAAATGGACGGCTTGACATATTCACACCTATGATGTGGTAACTAAGCAGAAGGCACTTCAACAAATTAGAAGCACTTCAAACTAAACACCATATGAAAGGTGCAATCAATATAACTCTGCCGAGTTAAAACTGTCTCGTCATAGGTGGCGTTCATCAAACTAGAAGCAATACATGCTAGAAATCATATTCAAGACGCAAACCAATATCACACTGCCAACTTAAAGGTGTTCCATCATAAGTGACTGATGCAGGATACACAAGAAGAGTAGTTTCATGTAAGAACATGGTGTGATAGACAGATATAGTATGTACCAAAAACAGGAAAGCGTGTCATATTCACACGTATCATGTGTAAGCTAAGCAGATGCAGTTTACACTAATTAGGAGCAGTACAAGCTAGACACCATATGCAACATGCAACCAGATATCACACTGCCAAGTTAGAGCAAGCACCTTGGATGGTGGAGTAGGGGAGCGGCGACTTGGACCTTGTAATGCACTATCAGTACAAGGAGAATCGGTACAGATGCTCCGTTTACGTTGCTGCAGAGGACCACCATCATCGCCTTCCTTACTGTTTTCCTTCCACTTTCTTGATTTTGCCTTGTCAAGTCAAACCCACAAGAAAAAGGAATAAAATTTGCTCTTCAGAACTCATTTATGCATGATACTGACGAACACTACTTTCATGTAAGGCAGCCGCATGATAGGAGGATGGAATATGTATGAAAAACAGGATGGCGTGACATATTGACATGTATGATGTATAAAGTGTAAACTAAGCACAAGGTGCTTGAACTTGTTAGAATCAATGCAAGCTAGAAACCATATGAAAGATGAAACCAATATCACTCTGCCAAATTAAAAGGGTGCCCTAACAAATGTATTTGACCAAATTAGAAGCAATACATGGCAACAGGCTAGAAATAATATGCAATATGCAACGAATAAAGGTGACTCATCGTAAGTGATTGATGCAGGATACAGAAGAGAGGTAGTTTCATGTAAGAACAAGGTTAACACATAGATGTAGTGTGTACCAAAAATAGGAAGGCATTTCATATTCACAGGTATAATGTGTAAACTAAGCAGATGCAATTTACCCTAATTAGAAGCATTACAAGCTAGACACTGTATGCAACATGCAACCACATATCACACTGCGAAGTTAGAGCAAGCACCTGTGATGGTGGTGTGGGGGAATTGCGGTCATCAACTAGAGAGCTATGTTGACTATCTTCATTTAGCCTTGCTGTTTCTTGAGAATCATGTGGGGAGGATGACACTGCACTCTTTAAACGAGTATGGCATCTCACAATAACCCACTCGGGTGACTGTCTCATCATAAGTGGTTGACGAGGGATACAAAAGAGCATTAGTTTGATGTACGAACATGGTTAATAGACATTTGTAGTATGTATCAAAAACAGGAAGGCATGTCATTATCAAAGGTATAATGTGTAAAGTAAGCAGATGCAATTTAACCAAATTGGAAGCAATACAAGCTAGACACCATATGCAACATGCAACCACATTTGGCAGCGCGAAGTTAAAGCAAGCACCTGGGATGGTTGTGTGTGGCAATTGAGATCATCAACTGCAGAGCTACGTTTACTGTCTCCAACTGCTGACACTGCACCCTTTAGAGCGCTGAAACGCTTAGTGCTTATCTTCGAATTACACTGGAGCGACTTCTGTCTTTTCTTTTCAGCATTCATCTACACTGCGTCAGAGTCTGAAATACCCATGCATAAAAAACAATAGTGTGAGTATGGGTGAAGTGTGTGCACAATTAGTACAGTATAAAGGTAGCAGATAGCAGGTCGGTGAGAAATAAATGACGGGAGACATATGATAGCTCTACAACATGCATGGCACACTAAATTACTAGAGGATTGTATGAAAATAACATTCGACTAAAAATAAATAGGTCAGCCCCTTTTTTGTGCACCGTCCGATGTACAAAGAACGGGCAGATCACCTTCATCTACCTCCAGCCAGTCAGTGTTGACGATCTTCCTTGAAACAGCAGCGACCATCGGCCCAGTCCCCTGCCTGCGCCCTCCCCTCGACCTCACCGCACAGCCGTGCTTGGCACCGCCCCCCGGCCATCCATTCTAGCCCCGCCGACCTCCAGATCGGGCGCAAGCAGCTCCTGCGCCCACACCCCTATGATAGACACCGATGCGCCGCTTCCCCGGCGAACAGGCGGACTAGGTGCTCCGCGCGCCTAAGCTGGTGCTGCTTCTTTTAATTGCTGTTTGGCTGGCCCTGAATTGAAATCCAGGCGGGCTACTAACCTCTAGCAAAGGTGAAATAGTAAAGGGAGGAAACCTTGTGCATTTAGTATCACGAAGAAGATGCAGTAAGAAGCGCTCAACTAGTTTCTTTCGTGGGATGAATACGGTGTGAGCAGAGACGTAAGGTTCGCACGAATAAGGGAAGAGGAGTACCTCTTTCTGCTGGCAGTGTTGTGTCCTCCTTCTATTTTCCAACGATCTTCTTGTGGTTCGCTGGAAATGAGAAGTTGTGGAGGACTGTGCAGCCTTGGACGAACCCATGGCCAAGTTGTTGAGTGTGGTGCGGTGGCCGTCTGTCCGGCGGCAGGGAAGCAGATCCGAGGCGGCGAACGACGGCGTAGCGGGAACAGCTCCGGTGCGGTGGACGGTTGTGACAGTGGAGCGGCAGCAGTGAGCCGCAAGACGGCGTGGCCGGAGTGCTTCTGGTACGGCGCACATTGGCGTCGTGGAGGCAGCTCTACCTCGGCTTCAGCTGCTAAGTCCTTGAGGGCGTTGCGGTTGCGGTTGCGTTGGACGACGACGTCGGGGTACCGGCTCCGGCGTGATGGAGGAGGGCGGCGGTGGATTGGGCGCTATGGGGTGGAGGACGGAGGAGGCTGGGGTTTCGCGGCTGGTGGAGAGGGCGTTTTGGCACCCACGGAGAATGATTGGGGAAACGGAGGGAGGCGGGGAACTAAGGGGGAATAATGTTTCGGTTTGGGACGCGCTTGTTTGAAATTTGGGGAAAGTTACAAACTTTGCCCCCATCTAAAATTTCGGACATATTGCAGGTTGGGGGTAGGACAGTAATCTCAGGTGTCCCAAATGTGGGCGGGATAGATTTCGGCCGAGCGCATGGGTGTTTAGGCGCCCACGGCCTATGAATGCTTCTCGGAGGCGGTTGAGACTGGCGTCTTGGTGAAGTTACAAACCTACCCCGGTTTAGACCTTTGGACATCGGGCCAATAGGCTACACGGGCCAGAGTCAGGACAATAATTTCCTACCACCAAACATTAGTCTCGCGCAGTTACGGGTGACCAGAGGCCTATTTGGCGCTTCGTTCAATATTTGGGAGCAGAAGCATTAACGTTTATGGTTCTATTGAATTGAACTTTCAGGATTTGCCAAACTTCACAAATCTTTAGTCTTGAAAATCCTAAAGCTATGATTATTTGGGAATGGAGGGGGTACATTTGAATATACATTGTACACGAGCATATATTAAAAAATATGCAACTTACCTCAGTTCATGCATGGTTCCAGATATAATATCCTTGGTTGCAAAAAAAAGTTAGACATGCGTATGAATATATATAGCATGTTCAAACGCACGACAAAGATTGATGCCCCCTTTTACATCTGATTTACAAATGCCATTATCTCGGGTTCAAATAGATGAATCACTTCCTATGAATTCGAATCTTCGAAACCCCCTTTATGTTGAATTCGACATGTATTCTATTTCGTAGCTAGCAATTTGGAATGTATCCATGCAAGTGACAAATGTATAAAGTGCTTCACACTAACAACTATCGGATGTGGGGTTCCGGCAAACCCTTAAGGTTCAAACACTGGGGTGCGCGCGAAGTCTTTCCCTCCTACCGATCTACGCCCTAGCTCGCTAAGATCTCGCGGACGAACTCGACGAACTTGCAACACAAAGAGACACGAGATTTATACTAGTTCGGGCCACGGTTGTGGTGTAATACCCTACTCCAGTGTGGTGGTGGATGGATTGCCTCTTGGGCTAATGATGCACAGTACAGAGAGAAGAACAGCCTCCTAAGGTTGGGGTGTTCTTGTGCTCGGTGGCTTAGCGGGCGAGAGCTGGATGAACTGCTCGATCGGATTAGATGGGATCCAGCCGAGATGAGGTGTGATCAGATGAGATGCCCATACTGTGGTGGCTAGCTCTACTTATATAGACCCTGGTCCTCTTCCCAAATATTGAGCGGGAAGGGAGCCAACAACGGCGGGCAAATTTGAAGGGGGACAGCTAGTACAAGCTATCCTGACAAAAGTGGTCTTCGCCTGCAAAAGGCTCTGGTGGTGATGCCGTCTTGGGCTCCATGATGACCTCCGTCTTGCCGTCCTCCTGGTCTTGGTCTCGTTTCACCGATATAGCAACCTTTGCCTGATGCCTCGGTACTCCTTGTCTGCGCTGGCCTTCCTAGCACCAAAGAGGAAACAAGGACGCTGCGCGCGCTGGCGCCCGCCTGGTGTCGATCGTCACGGCTCACGTCACGAAGGCCTCATGAGGTTTGCCCCGCCTTGATATCTCCGCTCCTCGTGAGCCTGCCTGACTAGGCCACTCCTGAGGAGGTCTTGCGTCGTCCACCTCGCGAGGGTCTTGGATGCCTTGTTGATGAAGATGGGCCGTACGGCGTGATGGCTTAGCCACGCCATGGGCCGCAGGCAGGCAAGTCTGGGGACCCCCTTTCCCAGAACGCCGAAAACATGGAGTGCACTAATTAATGTTTATATATGAATTGCAAAACCATCCATTTCCTGCATTTCAAACCGCTCTCACTCTATGGATCGATAATATGAAATAAACACATGCACATGCTAGAATTCAATAGAGTATGGGTGTCTTATAGACCAATTTTCGTCCATACGCAATTTGCAAAATTCATGATCTCATCCAAAAATAATAATGCCATTTATATTTTAATTTAATGCGTAGAACCGCCTTTTACACGTAGATGCACTATGCCTCGGCCCGTTCTCACAAACGCGCTATATATCTCTCTATCTACCGCATAGGTGCACACACTTGATATGCATAGACATTTCTCTTTCACACATGCTCACAATCTCTCTCGGGGTGTCGGGGAGTCTCACACACATGTTCTCTCTGTATCTCTCTCTCTTTCTGACTACTATGTACCACTTGTTTCACTAATCTCAGTTGGAAAACACTATTTCTCTCACATGCATATATACACACGCACGGTCTCTACTAGCCCTCTATACGCACATATATGTGCCTACGTGTCTCCCGCACGCACATTATCTTTAGGTCTGTCTCGCACACATTGCCCCCCAGACACACCTCTCTCTTTATAGTTGGCAGATATGATTCCATCATATCATTCGGTAGGAAATCCCTGACTGTTAGGCTGGATGGTAATACGAGGCAAAGTTTTACCCTAGTTTGGACCCTGGCAGTTGAGGAAAAAGCCTACTCCTGGTACTATATATTAGTGATAGGGGTGTGTAAAAAGTACACGTGAATACCAGGCATTGTGCGTGTGTGTATACTATCGACGAACTAGCCCCCAAGCTTCTATAACATAGTGGGGGCCTAGGGTTACAAATCATATATAGTCGGCTTATCACCAGTGGGGATAGAGTCCTCCGCGACTCTAGTAGCTAGCTTCATGTTGTACGCCGAGTCCTCCACATGGGTCTTCGTATAACGCGTCTCGATCCAACCTATGTGGCGCAGGATGGAACCGACCCATGAGTCCTCATGTTGACCCACCACAACTAGAAATGATGTGCCCACCACACCACACACGCAATCGGCCACTAAGAAAATAAGCATATACAATAGTACAATGTTATACATGAAAGTTAATTGCATGGTGCATCCAAAAATATTTGTTCTGCATTGTGAATGTTTATATATTCTCCTAAAATATTAGTCACGGGAAAGAGAAATGAAGGCATATATCTCCTTGTCTCCACCGGACATCCCCTCTTTCTACAGCACTTTCACGTACGCACACAAATTATCTCTCGGCCCTCTAAAAGTATGCATGCCCATGACACATTCACGCGTGACGGTCACTGTATTTCAAGCTAAAGCACTATACGGTCACTGGACTTCAGAATATGCTCATTACGGTCACCGTATACATTCTTGTGGTGATCATACGGTATCTAGCTCACGATACGTCTCCATATTTTCTTGATGACACTGACGGACTTTGCATTTGATGCGTGCCCCGTATTTTGTTGACGACACTTACGGTCATTGTATTTGAAGCGAAAGCACGATATGGTCACTGGACTTCAGAATGAGCTCATCACGGTCACCACATACATTTTGTCATGCTAACCAACATGTAGTTGGATGGTTAGGAGGACAGTGGTTTCTCGAGCCCACTAGGGTTAAAGTCCCGGTGCTCGCATTTATCCTGGGTTAATTTCAGTATTTTCCGGCGATGTGCGTTCAGTGGGAGGAGACGTTCCACTCGACTACAAGGCACCTATGGTGACTCCGTAAACTCTCAAGATCATATGCTGGCTCACTCTCTCGAAGGTGCTCATAGGGGTAGGGTCTGCGTGCGTGCGCTTATAGCGATGAGTGCTTGCGCGTATATATGAGCCCTTGCGTCTGTACCGTGTTAAAAAAATACATGTCATGATTATACGGTCACTGGATCACCCGTACAACTCCGTATTTTGTTGATGACACAATCAATTGACGAGTCAAACGTTCCACGTGGCGCAACTAGTGTTGCACCATCGGGGCCCATAACCGTGGGGTCCACCTGTCAGCCCGTATATGAAAGACAGAAATGGTAGTTTGAGTCTGTACCGTGTTAATAAAATACATTTTAGGGTGATCATACGGTCACTGGCTCACCATACAGCTCCGTAATTTGTTGATGACACAATCAATCGACCAGTCAAACGGTCCACATTCAGCAGTGCACATTACCATAGGGCCCACCCATCAGCGCGTATATGAAGGACAGAAGTGGTAATAAATTAGTGGTCGGTGGGTACTCGAAGTCGTGAGACCTCTGGTTGGTAGTCACCGGCCGGCGGTGGGGGGGGGCGTTGATTGGGCGGTGGGGTGGGGATCGCCGGAGAAAAAGCTCGGCGCGGGGGGGGGGGGGGCTAGAGGGATGGCCGGTGCGACGGCGCACCGACGGTGGGGAGTGGTTTCGGGGCGGCGTGGCGGCGCGGGTAGCGGGGGCCGGCGGTTTGGCCGGTGGTGGCTGGCGGCTTAGGGGGGTGGAGTTTTCACAATGTCGCACGCAGGCCCTTGATTTCGTATCCAACGGCTGGAAAATCTAATGACCAGAGATGAAAAAGTCAGTCGACTGACGTGTAGCCTCACCCGCACGTACACATGCACACACGCAAGACACGCACGCATGCAGGCGTGCAACACTGACACGTACACATGACGAACACAGGCACACATGCAGGCGTGCAACACTGACACGTACACATGCACTCACGAACACACGCACGTACGCACACATGGATGCAACACTGAAACGTACCCTTGCACGCACGCAACACTTGCACGCCTGCATGCACACAGCACACGACGCAAGACACACGCTCAACCTATATGTGCATGCACCCTTTGTTAAGGACATGGGTTGTTACGGGTATTAATCAATCTTATCTGTGATAAGCAGAACATTGATGTTTGCAGTGGTCTTTATGAATCACAACGTATCGAACGGGCTATCAACATAATAGTAGGCTTATCTACATGAAAAGGATGACGTCACACTCAATGAATAACCATCGGTTTATGAAATGCCCGCTTCTGACCGCCCTGGCCCACCAAAGGTTCCTCTACTATGCGCTGCCTGCGTTGGGTCACTAACATGCAGGCCATGTACCCAAAGAGCACGCATGTCGGTGGAAGAACGGCGCGGTGTCCTACGTCAGAGTCGAGGGCGCCACTCGCTGCACGCCCGGCTGGACACGCCTCCTTGCCGCATTCAAACGCCTCCATGAAACCCGCCCGTGTGGAAGCCGAGAAACCCACTCTGGACACACGTCCGTTAATGACCGGGCCGGCATTAAACGCAACGCCGGCCGAGCTCCTCCCATCCACCGTCTATTTAATCTCCTATTTAAACGAGGCCAAACGCCGGCCAAGAATCGCACACCTCTGCCGCTCCCCTATCTCCTCCTTCACCATTTTGTCCACTCTTACAATGGCTTACGAAGAGTAGTTATTCCGCACAAGCCATTTTTCTAGGTTTGTATCTCTCACACACACCCACGTAGGTGGGGGACGTGCACGAAGATAAGAGGTGCACGCACGGTGCACGTACTCCCGTCTCTTTCCCAACCACACCCGCACGGGTACACAGTGGAGCTCATTTATGTATGAAAAGGCAGCCCACGTGGTAATTTGACCGTGTACTGGTTGTCCACTTGGTGGAGGAAGGATCGTCTACCATGGATAAATAAACAAATTGCGACTTGACGCGTTATGTTAAAAAAGAGGCAAACCATGTGGGGCCTACCTTAGAGGCAAGGCTCTATACTCTGGAGTACATTTGATGTGTCCCGTCAACTCGCAGAATGAGGAGAAGCTTGCTTAGTACACCATCTCCCCCGCCCACGGGCGCGGTGGCTTGCAGGATGAGGTGAAGCTTGCTTACTAGTAGTAGTACTATACGCCTTTTGCCCGCTCCCTTACCCACGCGCGCGGTGGCTCGCAGGACGAGGAGAAAATTTTACTACTCCCTCCATTTACTCCTCGTCCCTACTACCTGTTGGAAATATGCCCTAGAGGCAATAATAAATGGTTATTATTATATTTCTTTGTTCATGATAATTGTCTATTGTTCATGCTATAATTGTGTTATCCGGAAATCGTAATGCATGTGTGAATACATAGACCACAATGTGTCCCTAGTAAGCCTCTAGTTGACTAGCTCGTTGATCAGCAGATAGTCATGGTTTCCTGACTATGGACATTGGATGTCATTGATAATGGGATCACATCATTAGGAGAATGATGTGATGGACAAGACCCAATCCTAAGCATAGCTCAAAGATCGTGTAGTTCGTTTGCTAGAGCTTTTCCAATGTCAAGTATCTTCTCCTTAGACCTTGAGATCGTGCAACTCCCGGATACCGTAGGAGTACTTTGGGTGTGCCAAATGTCACAACGTAACTGGGTGACTATAAAGGTACACTACGGGTATCTCCGAAAGTGTCTGTTGGGTTGGCACGGATCGAGACTGGGATTTGTCACTCCGTATGACGGAGAGGTATCTCTGGGCCCACTCGGTAATGCATCATCATAATGAGCTCAATGTTACTAAGGAGTTAGTCACGGGATCATGCATTGTGGTATGAGTAAAGAGACTTGCCGGTAACAAGATTGAACAAGGTATTGGGATACTGACGATCGAATCTCGGGCAAGTAACATACCGATTAACAAAGGGAATTGTATATGGGATTGATTGAATCCTCGACATCATGGTTCATCCGATGAGATCATCATGGAACATGTGGGAGCCAACATGGGTATCCAGATCCCGCTGTTGGTTATTGACCGGAGAGGCGTCTCGGTCATGTCTGCATGTCTCCCGAACCCGTAGGGTCTACACACTTAAGGTTCGGTGACGCTAGGGTTGTAGAGATATGAGTATGCGGAAACCCGAAAGTTGTTCGGAGTCCCGGATGAGATCCCGGACGTCACGAGGAGTTCCGGAATGGTCTGGAGGTGAAGAATTATATATAGGAAGTCCAGTTTCGGCCACCGGGAAAGTTTTGGGGGTTATCGGTATTGTACCGGGACCACCGGAAGGGTCCCGGGGGTCCACCGGGTGGGGCCACCTATCCCGGAGGGCCCCATGGGCTGAAGTGGGAAAGGAACCAGCCCTTAGTGGGCTGGGGCGCACCCCCATGGGCCTCCCCCTGCGCCTAGGGTTGGAAACCCTAGGGTGGGGGGCGCCCCACTTGACTTGGGGGGAAGTTTCCCCCCCTTGGCCGCCGCCCCCCCCCATAGATGGGTTCTTGGCCGCCGCCCCCCCTCCCAGGGGGCCTATATAAAGGGTGGGGGAGGGAGGGCAGCAACACCATAGCCCTTGGCGCCTCCCTCCTCCCCTGCAACACCTCTCTCTCTCGCAGAAGCTTGGCGAAGCCCTGCCGAGATCCCGCTACATCCACCACCACGCCGTCGTGCTGCTGGATCTCCATCAACCTCTCCTTCCCCCTTGCTGGATCAAGAAGGAGGAGACGTCGCTTCTCCGTACGTGTGTTGAACACGGAGGTGCCGTCCGTTCGGCACTCGGTCATCGGTGATTTGGATCACGGCGAGTACGACTCCATCAACCTCGTTCATTGGAACGCTTCCGCTCGCGATCTACAAGGGTATGTAGATGCACTCCTTTCCCCTTGTTGCTAGTATACTCCATAGATGGATCTTGGTGATGCGTAGGAAATTTTAAAATTCTGCTACGATCCCCAACAGTGGCATCATGAGCCAGGCCTATGCGTAGTTACTATGCATGAGTAGAACACAAAGCAGAGTGGGCGTAGATGTTGCCAATTCTTCTTGCCGCTACTAGTCTTATCTCGTTTCGGCGGTATTGTGGGATGAAGCGGCCCGGACCGAGCTTACACGTACACTTACGTGAGACAGGTTCCACCGACTGACATGCACTAGTTGCATAAGGTGGCTAGCGGGTGTCTCTCTCTCCCACTTTAGTCGGAACGGATTCGATGAAAAGGGTCCTTATGAAGGGTAAATAGAAATTGGCATATCACGTTGTGGTTCTACGTAGGTAAGAAACGATCTTGCTAGAAACCTATACAAGCCACGTAAAAACTTGCAACAACAATTAGAGGACGTCTAAATTGTTTTTGCAGCATGTGCTATGTGATGTGATATGGCCAGAAGATGTGATGAATGATATATGTGATGTATGAGATTGATCATATTCTTGTAATAGGAATCACGACTTGCATGTCGATGAGTATGACAACCGGCAGGAGCCATAGGAGTTGTCTTTATTTTTTGTATGACCTGCGTGTCATTGAATAACACCATGTAAATTACTTTACTTTATTGCTAAGCGCGTTAGCCATAGAAGTAGAAGTAATCGTTGGCGTGACAACTTCATGAAGACACAATGATGGAGATCATGATGATGGAGATCATGGTGTCATGCCGGTGACGAAGATGATCATGGTGCCCCGAAGATGGAGATCAAAGGAGCAAAATGATATTGGCCATATCATGTCACTATTTGATTGCATGTGATGTTTATCATGTTTTGCATCTTATTTGCTTAGAACGACGGTAGTAAGTAAGATGATCCCTTATAATAATTTCAAGAAAGTGTTCCCCCTAACTGTGCACCGTTGCGAAGGTTCGTTGTTTCGAAGCACCACGTGATGATCGGGTGTGATAGATTCTAACGTTCGCATACAACGGGTGTTGACGAGCCTAGCATGTACAGACATGGCCTCGGAACACACGCAATACACTTAGGTTGACTTGACGAGCCTAGCATGTACAGACATGGCCTCGGAACACGGAGGACCGAAAGGTCGAGCATGAGTCGTATAGAAGATACGATCAACATGGAGATGTTCACCGATCTTGACTAGTCCGTCTCACGTGATGATCGGACACGGCCTAGTTAACTCGGATCATGTTTCACTTAGATGACTAGAGGGATGTCTATCTGAGTGGGAGTTCATTGAATAATTTGATTATATGAACTTAATTATCATGAACTTAGTCTAAAATCTTTACAATATGTCTTGTAGATCAAATGGCCCACGTTGTCCTCAACTTCAATGCGTTCCTAGAGAAAACCAAGCTGAAAGATGATGGCAGCAACTATACGGACTGGGTCCGGAACCTGAGGATCATCCTCATAGCTGCCAAGAAAGATTATGTCCTAGAAGCACCGCTAGGTGAAGCACCCATCCCAGAGAACCAACACGTTATGAACGCTTGGCAATCACGTGCTGATGATTACTCCCTCGTTCAGTGCGGCATGCTTTACAGCTTAGAACCGGGTCTCCAAAAGCGTTTTGAGAAACATGGAGCATATGAGATGTTCGAAGAGCTGAAAATGGTTTTCCAAGCTCATGCCCGGGTCGAGAGATATGAAGTCTCCGACAAGTTCTTCAGCTGTAAAATGGAGGAAAATAGTTCTGTTAGTGAGCACATACTCAGAATGTCTGGGTTACATAACCGCTTGTCTCAGCTGGGAGTCTATCTTCCGGATGACGCGGTCATTGACAGAATCCTCCAGTCGCTTCCACCAAGCTACAAGAGCTTTGTGATGAACTTCAATATGCAGGGGATGGAAAAGACCATTCCTGAGGTATATTCAATGCTGAAATCAGCGGAGGTGGAGATCAAAAAGGAACATCAAGTGTTGATGGTGAATAAAACCACTAAGTTCAAGAAAGGCAAGGGCAAGAAGAACTTCAAGAAGGACGACAAGGGAGTTGCCGCGCCCGGTAAGCCAGTTGCCGAGAAGAAGTCGAAGAATGGATCCAAGCCTGAGACTGAGTGCTTTTATTGCAAGGGAAGTGGTCACTGGAAGCGGAACTGCCCCAAATACTTTAGCGGACAAGAAGGCCGGCAACACCAAAGGTATATGTGATATACATGTAATTGATGTGTACCTTACCAGTACTCGTAGTAGCTCCTGGGTATTTGATACCAGTGCGGTTGCTCATATTTGTAACTCAAAACAGGAACTGCGGAATAAACGGAGACTGGCAAAGGACGAGGTGACGATGCGCGTCGGGAATGGTTCCAAGGTCGATGTGATCGCCGTCGGCACGCTACCTCTGCATCTACCTACGGGATTAGTTTTAAACCTCAATAATTGTTATTTAGTGCCAGCTTTAAGCATGAACATTGTATCTGGATCTTGTTTAATTCGAGATGGCTACTCATTTAAATCCGAGAATAATGGTTGTTCTATTTATATGAGAGATATGTTTTATGGTCATGCCCCGCTGGTCAATGGTTTATTCTTGATGAATCTCGAACGTGATGTTACACATATTCATAGTGTGGATACCAAAAGATGTAAAGTTGATAACGATAGTCCCACATACTTGTGGCACTGCCGCCTTGGTCACATTGGTGTCAAGCGCATGAAGAAGCTCCATGCAGATGGACTTTTGGAGTCTCTTGATTACGAATCATTTGACACGTGCGAACCATGCCTCATGGGTAAGATGACCAAGACTCCGTTCTCCGGAACAATGGAGCGAGCAACCAACTTATTAGAAATTATACATACCGATGTGTGCGGTCCAATGAGTGTTGAGGCTCGCGGAGGATATCGTTATGTTCTCACTCTCACTGATGACTTAAGTAGATATGGGTATGTCTACCTAATGAAACACAAGTCTGAAACCTTTGAAAAGTTCAAGGAATTTCAGAGTGAGGTTGAGAATCAACGTGACAGGAAAATAAAATTCTTACGATCAGATCGTGGTGGAGAATATTTAAGTCACGAATTTGGTGCGCACTTAAGGAAATGTGGAATCGTTTCACAACTCACGCCGCCTGGAACACCTCAGCGAAACGGTGTGTCCGAACGTCGTAATCGCACTCTATTGGATATGGTGCGATCTATGATGTCTCTTACCGATTTACCGCTCTCATTTTGGGGCTATGCTTTAGAGACTGCCGCATTCACTTTAAATAGGGCTCCGTCGAAATCCGTTGAGACGACACCGTATGAATTATGGTTTGGGAAGAAACCTAAGCTGTCGTTTCTAAAAGTTTGGGGATGCGATGCTTATGTCAAGAAACTTCAACCTGAAAAGCTCGAACCCAAGTCGGAGAAATGCGTCTTCATAGGATACCCTAAGGAAACTATTGGGTATACCTTCTACCTCAGATCCGAAGGCAAGATCTTCGTTGCCAAGAACGGGTCCTTTCTGGAGAAAGAGTTTCTCTCGAAAGAATTAAGTGGGAGGAAAGTGGAACTTGATGAGGTGATAGTCACCCCTTCCGAACCGGAAAGTAGCGCAGCGCGGGAAGATGTTCCTGTGGTGCCTACACCGACTGGGGAGGAAGTTAATGATGATGATCATGAAGCTTCGGATCAAGTTACTGCTGAACTTCGTAGGTCCACAAGGACACGTTCCGCACCAGAGTGGTACGGCAACCCTGTCCTGGAAATCATGTTGTTAGACAACGGTGAACCTTCGAACTATGAAGAAGCGATGGCGGGCCCGGATTCCGACAAATGGCTAGAAGCCATGAAATCCGAGATAGGATCCATGTATGAAAACGAAGTATGGACTTTGACTGACTTGCCCGATGATCGGCGAGCCATAGAAAATAAATGGATCTTTAAGAAGAAGACAGACGCGGATGGTAATGTGACCATCTATAAGGCTCGACTTGTCGCTAAGGGTTATCGACAAGTTCAAGGGGTTGACTACGATGAGACTTTCTCACCCGTAGCGAAGCTGAAGTCCGTCCGAATCATGTTAGCAATTGCCGCATACTATGATTATGAGATATGGCAGATGGACGTCAAAACGGCATTCCTTAACGGCTTCCTTAAGGAAGAATTGTATATGATGCAGCCGGAAGGTTTTGTCGATCCTAAGAATGCTAACAAAGTATGCAAGCTCCAGCGCTCAATCTATGGGCTGGTGCAAGCATCTCGGAGTTGGAACATTCGCTTTGATGAGATGATCAAAGCGTTTGGGTTTACACAGACTTATGGAGAAGCCTGTGTTTACAAGAAAGTGAGTGGGAGCTCTGTAGCATTTCTCTTATTGTATGTGGATGACATACTATTGATGGGAAATGATATAGAATTCTTGGAAAGTATAAAGGCCTATTTGAATAAGTGTTTTTCAATGAAGGACCTTGGAGAAGCTGCTTATATATTAGGCATCAAGATCTATAGAGATAGATCAAGACGCCTCATTGGTCTTTCACAGAGTACGTACCTTGACAAGATATTGAAGAAGTTCAATATGGATCAGTCCAAGAAGGGGTTCTTGCCTGTATTGCAAGGTGTGCAATTGAGCACGGCTCAATGCCCGACCACGGCAGAAGATAGAGAAAAGATGAGTGTCATCCCCTATGCCTCGGCCATAGGGTCTATTATGTATGCCATGCTGTGTACCAGACCTGATATAAACCTTGCCATAAGTTTTGTAGGAAGGTACCAAAGTAATCCCGGCATGGAACACTGGACAGCGGTCAAGAATATCCTGAAGTACCTGAAGAGGACTAAGGATATGTTTCTCGTTTATGGAGGTGACGAAGAGCTCGGCGTAAAGGGTTACGTCGACGCTAGCTTCGACACAGATCTGGATGACTCCAAGTCACAAACCGGATACGTGTATATTTTGATAGGAGGAGCAGTAAGCTGGTGCAGTTGCAAGCAAAGCGTCGTGGGGGGATCTACATGTGAAGCGGAGTACATGGCAGCCTCGGAGGCAGCACAGGAAGCAGTCTAGATGAAGGAGTTCATTACCGACCTAGGGGTGATTCCCAATGCGTCGGGTCCGATGACTCTCTTCTGACAACACTGGAGCTATTGCCCTTGCGAAGGAGCCCAGGTTTCACAGGAAGACCAGGCATATCAAGCGTCGCTTCAACTCCATTCGTGAAAGTGTTCAAAATGGAGACATAGATATTTGTAAAGTACATACGGACCTGAATGTAGCAGATCCGTTGACTAAACCTCTCCCTAGAGCAAAACATGATCAACACCAGGACGCAATGGGTGTTCGATTCATCACAATGTAACTAGATTATTGACTCTAGTGCAAGTGGGAGACTGTTGGAAATATGCCCTAGAGGCAATAATAAATGGTTATTATTATATTTCTTTGTTCATGATAATTGTCTATTGTTCATGCTATAATTGTGTTATCCGGAAATCGTAATGCATGTGTGAATACATAGACCACAATGTTTCCCTAGTAAGCCTCTAGTTGACTAGCTCGTTGATCAGCAGATAGTCATGGTTTCCTGACTATGGACATTGGATGTCATTGATAACGGGATCACATCATTAGGAGAATGATGTGATGGACAAGACCCAATCCTAAGCATAGCTCAAAGATCGTGTAGTTCGTTTGCTAGAGCTTTTCCAATGTCAAGTATCTTCTCCTTAGACCATGAGATCGTGCAACTCCCGGATACCATAGGAGTACTTTGGGTGTGCCAAACGTCACAACGTAACTGGGTGACTATAAAGGTACACTACGGGTATCTCCGAAAGTGTCTGTTGGGTTGGCACGGATCGAGACTGGGATTTGTCACTCCGTATGACGGAGAGGTATCTCTGGGCCCACTCGGTAATGCATCATCATAATGAGCTCAATGTTACTAAGGAGTTAGTCACGGGATCATGCATTGCGGTACGAGTAAAGAGACTTGCCGGTAACGAGATTGAACAAGGTATTGGGATACCGACGATCGAATCTCGGGCAAGTAACATACTGATTGACAAAGGGAATTGTATACGGGATTGATTGAATCCTCGACATCGTGGTTCATCCGATGAGATCATCGTGGAACATGTGGGAGCCAACATGGGTATCCAGATCCCGCTGTTGGTTATTGACCGGAGAGGCGTCTCGGTCATGTCTGCATGTCTCCCGAACCCGTAGGGTCTACACACTTAAGGTTCGGTGACGCTAGGGTTGTAGAGATATGAGTATGCGGAAACCCGAAAGTTGTTCGGAGTCCCGGATGAGATCCCGGACATCACGAGGAGTTCCGGAATGGTCCGGAGGTGAATAATTATATATAGGAAGTCCAGTTTCGGCCATCGGGAATGTTTCGGGGGTTATCGGTATTGTATCGGGACCACCGGAAGGGTCCCGGGGGTCCACCGGGTGGGGCCACCTATCCCGGAGGGCCCCATGGGCTGAAGTGGGAAGGGAACAAGCCCTTAGTGGGCTGGGGCGCCCCCCCATGGGCCTCCCCCTGCGCCTAGGGTTGGAAACCCTAGGGTGGGGGGGCGCCCCACTTGACTTGGGGGGGAAGTTTCCCCCCCATGGCCGCCGCCCCCCCCATAGATGGGTTCTTGGCCGGCGCCCCCCCTCCTAGGGGGCCTATATAAAGGGTGGGGGAGGGAGGGCAGCAACACCACAGCCCTTGGCGCCTCCCTCCTCCCCTGCAACACCTCTCCCTCTCGCAGAAGCTTGGCGAAGCCCTGCCGAGATCCCGCTACATCCACCACCACGCCGTCGTGCTTCTGGATCTCCATCAACCTCTCCTTCCCCCTTGCTGGATCAAGAAGGAGGAGACGTCGCTGCTCCGTACGTGTGTTGAATGCGGAGGTGCCGTCCGGTCGGCACTCGGTCATCGGTGATTTGGATCACGGCGAGTACGACTCCATCAACCTCGTTCATTGGAACGCTTCCGCTCGCGATCTACGAGGGTATGTAGATGCACTCCTTTCCCCTCGTTGCTAGTATACTCCATAGATGGATCTTGGTGATGCGTAGGAAATTTTAAAATTCTGCTACGATCCCCAACACTACCTTGGTTAGAGAGATTATCATATTGTTTGGAATATATATCTCCTTTAGTACTCCCTCCATTTACTTATACAAGGCCACTATAAAAAAAATTACATTTTGCATCTATTCAAGGCCACAAATAGTAATCGAGACAAAAGTTACTACTCCCTCCTTTCCATTTTATGGCTCAATTTCAAAATCTCTCCAACCAAGGTAGACGGTGAGTGGTCGAATTAATTTCGTACTCCTAGTTTGCACAAGTAATTAGTACACTCGTTTTTCTCAAGAAGTTATGTTTACCGAGGCATTAATTAGAACGAATGCATGAATGACCACTAAATTTCCATGAACTTCTACATGCATTGGTGAGTTTTCTCTTGACACTGCTTGCATCGGGTGATCTAACGCACCTCGAAATCCAACATGTGATGGTACTACTACTAGTAGTAGAACTGAGACTTATAAAATGGAAAAACGAATGTTTTTTAGATGAGCCCTATAAACCGTAGTGGGTACGTACTCCGTAAAATCAGATTTTCTCAAAACTAAGCCGCTCAACCTTTGTTTGCTTGTTTCCCTTCCCACCTCTTTGCCTCGAACAGACTATGCCAAACTCCCCTGCCTGCCGCGTGGGAAAAGACCCGCCCTCGCCTTTTTTAGTACGGGTTTGTATCGATGGATCGCGCGAAGCAGCAAAAACCCAAGCCGTGTCTTGTACTCCTCCGTCGACGTTCGCTTTCATGAATTCTGTACTTCTTGTCGCCGACATGTGGGACATATAGCAACCGGGTCGACGTGTCAAGCACCAAATAATAGTGCAGAACAGCAAGGTGACGCACCCCAGTCGTACCGGCCCAGTAGTAGTAGTAATGAGTAATGAGACGTCAAATCACAATGTCGCACCTTCCCAGCCGGACAAAGCAACCATTATTTCTCACTTCGGTTCGCCATGTGTTTTGGTCTAAGAGAAATTGTCTTTAGGCGTAATAAACCCGGATGGAGGGAGTATATGTGATGAACAATATGTATTTAGAAACTACATCCGCTTAATAATCCAATGATATACTTTTTGTGACATAGTAACTCATATTTAGTTAGTCAAATGGATGACCTAGAACTACGTGCATGCCCTATAAACCGAGACGCCTAAAAAATGAGACAGATAGGGTAGTCCAGTACATATCTTTTTAGATCAATATAGTCGGGATTCACCAAGGAGCAAAACCAAGTGGTAGGCTGCACCTGTCGTGTTGGCGTAGCGACTCAAGCAGGGTCAGTTCGCACACGAAATGGCGACACACTTAACATGACTCCTTTGGTACATGTGGCTCATCCACCGTCTTGTTCCACGTGCGATGCACCAAATTACAGTTCGGAGCAACGGTTGGAATTGGAGGCACCCCGGTCGTAGCACCGCAGTAGTAGAAAATGAGCGATGATGGGTCAAATCACAAAGCCCCACCTTTCCCGCATTAAGCTGGACGGACAAAGCAACCATCATTTCACTCTAGGGTGCAAGAGCATAAAGAAAGAGAAAACCAATGATGCGTGCGGCAGCTACCTAGGGCACCATAGGGTAGGGGTCTCCACTACAGATCATTTTTTTGAAAGAGCCTCCACTACAAATTGGCTTCTCCCTCGTCCTCTTGAAGAAAACCGATTATGCGTGCGGCGGTAGGGTTTGTAGGAGTACTACTACGGCGTGTGGGGCCACGTCGTAGTAAACGGGAGAGGGATGGAGTTCGAGTCGATGCCTTAAATATGTGTGGGCCGCTTGGTTTTAGGGGAACGAGGCAGCATTTTGGGTTCGGGGACCAGTGGAGATATAGTACGTACAAAACAATGTGGACGTAGGTTCGACCGAAAGGCAATGATGCATGGGCCCTGCATTTTGATATACCCGGGGCCGCGTGAAATTTTCTACTCTACTCAAAACTAGTAAGGTATACATGCATTGAACGCATGAGATTTGGAAACCAAATTATGAATAAATACACACTATAGCATGTAAAGCTTTGAGTCATATATGCATGATGTAGATGTTCGTTTAGTTCTTATAGTTCATCTCATTCAAAATCAATTAGTTTTATAAAAATGTTAAGATTCATGGGGTTGTGCATTGTAAAGCATATAGTAGAAAACAAATAATGGCAATTCATTTAGAAAAAAAAATCAATTATGATACGAAAGATTCTAGAACAAAGGAGAAGTGCTCGTGTTTTGAGGTTTGTGCATTATGCTTAAGTTCAACCATGGAGTCTTCTAAATTGTACATGTGGCAGATCTGGTGGAATGTTGATGATATCCAACGGCCAGTAGTGCTCGGATTTGCCATCTCTGCACCGTCGGATTAGCTTCATCCAGCGACCATCTTTCAAGTTATTCGCACACTATATAGTTCTTGTGCCATAGTTGCATGTCTTGGAAAAAAGCAACTAGTGGGTTGTACTAGCTATTTAGGAATAGAAGATGTATACATGGAAGTGTTAGGGAAAGAGATGACATGGAGTATCTCAATTCCTATGAGTAGGGATTGGAAAAGAGATGTCATTTGGTTCACATCATAGGAACTTTTCTATTGAATCTAGAGATGACATGTATCTCAATTCCTATGAGGAGGGATTAGAAAAGAGATGTAATTTGGTTCATATCATATGAACTTTTCTATTGAATATACGCTAATGTTTATTTTCCTTTGAAATTATGGGAGTATAGCAATCCATTCATATGAACCAAGTGGCTCTAAAGCTATAGAAATGATATCATATTCATTTCCTTTGAAATGTGGAGTATATGAATCTATTCCTATGAACTAATTGGCTCTAAAGGAAAAAATCCTATAAAAATCATATCATATAGAGTTCCCATGATATTCCTCCACAACAAAGGATGGTTGAAATTGCTGCAGGTGATACGATGGTCTTTCTTTGTAGACTCCTCCCCCATCTTTATAGTTACCTCTCGAAGATGAAGGAAATGATATATACAGGGTATTCTACATGTGCAATAATTTGGTACACGAAAACTCGGTAGAAGTTTGCGAGGTTCGAATTTTCAATAAAGCTATATGCACTGCATTTTGGAACGGAGGGAGCATACGGCAGTTGCTAACACTCACGTGGAAGATTTGTGTGTAGGAGGAGTGGCTGTTCTGTTAAATGACATGGCAAAACTAACACCGTCGGATGCCGATCTAACGGTTCTTACGACGTTCGTCAGGAAAAGGCTTGTGGCGAATATTTGTCGGATAATGATTTACGGACACATGCATTGCATTGATACATGCCCCCTCTCTCTCACGCACACGCACCCTCCCGAGTCCTCTCGCACCCACCGTCTATCTGCAGGTAGACGTCACACACATATGTGCTCTTCACACCCTACCCTTAGAACTTCTAAAAAACAAAAGACATTGCACACATTTTATTTTAGCTCACACGTCACACACTTATACTATTACTCTTGTGGCGAACGTTCTTTGGGCATAGTATATTGTACTCTCACGAAGAGAAGCGGTGCACGCACGCACTAGTTCTCTCACACCCACTCGCGGGTACACGTAGGAGCGCATTTTTTTGAAGCTGGTACAACAAAATCACTCCACTATATATATAAGCAGGAGCCTTAGCGCTTGCTTTACTAGGGTTCCTCTCGTTCACTCTCTCATGCTCTCCAGATCTAAGCAAGACATAGGTGGACACACTCTCTCTCAGCTCACGGCTGGTCACAAATCCGGCCGGACAACCTCGACCGGGGTGATGACCCAAAAGTGTAGGGGATCTATCGTAGTCCTTTTGATAAGTAAGAGTGTCGAACACAACGAGGAGCAGAAGGAAATGATAAGCGGTTTTCAGCAAGGTATTCTCTGCAAGTACTGAAATAAGTGGTAACAGATAGTTTTGTGATAGGATAATTTGTAACGAGCAACAAGTAACAAAAGTAAATAAAGTGCAGCAAGGTGGCCCAATCCTTTTTGTAGCAAAGGACAAGCCTGGACAAACTCTTATATAGAGAAAAGCGCTCCCGAGGACACATGGGAATTATCGTCAAGCTAGTTTTCATGATGTTCATATGATTCGCGTTCGGTACTTTGATGATTTGATATGTGGGTGGACCGGTGCTTGGGTGATGTTCTTACTTGAACAAGCATCCTACTTATGATTAACCTCTATTGCAAGCATCCTCAACTACAACGAAAGTATTAAGGTAAACCTAACCATAGCATGAAACATATGGATCCAAATCAGCCCCTTACGAAGCAACGCATAAACTAGGGTTTAAGCTTCTGTCACTCTAGCAACCCATCATCTACTTATTACTTCCCAATGCCTTCCTCTAGGCCCAAATAATGGTGAAGTGTTATGTAGTCGACGTTCACATAACACCACTAGAGGATAGACAACATACATCTCATCAAAATATCGAACGAATACCAAATTCAAATGACTACTAATAGCAAGGCTTCTCCCATGTCCTCAGGAACAAACATAACTACTCACAAAGCATATTCATGTTCATAATCAGAGGAGTATTAATATGCATAAAGGATCTGAACATATGATCTTCCACCAAATAAACCAACTAGCATCAACTACAAGGAGTAATCAACACTACTAGCAACCTACTAGCACCAATCTCGGACTTGGAGACAAGAATTGGATACAAGAGATGAACTAGGGTTTTGAGAGGAGATGGTGTTGGTGAAGATGTTAATGGAGATTGCCCTCCCCCGATGAGAGGAGCGTTGGTGATGACGATGGTGATGATTTCCCCCTCCCGGAGGGAAGTGTCCCCGACAGAACAGCTCTGCCGGAGCCCTAGATTGGTTCCGCCAAGGTTCCACCTCGTGGCGGCGGAGTCTCATCCAGAAAGGTTGCTTATGATTTTTGCCTGGACGAAAGACTTCATATGGCAGAAGATGGCCACCGGAGAGCCAACAGGGGGCCCACGAGGCAGGGGGCGCGCCCAGGGGGGTAGGGCGCGCCCCCACCCTCGTGGCCAAGTGGGGCCCCCTCTGACGTACTTCTTCCGCTCAATATTTTTTTATTATTTCCGAAAATAACTTTCGTGGAGCTTCAGGACTTTTGGAGTTGTGCAGAATAGGTCTCCAACATTTGCTCCTTTTCCAGCCGAGATTCCCATCCGCCGGCATTCTCCCTCCTTATGTAAACCTTGTAAAATAAGAGAGAATAGGCATAAGTATTGTGACATAAAGTGTAATAACAGCCCATAATGCAATAAATATCGATATAAAAGCATGATGCAAAATGGACGTATCAACTCCCCCAAGCTTAGACCTCGCTTGTCCTCAAGCGAAAGCCGATAACGATAAATATGTCCACATGTTTAGAGGTAGAGGTGTCGATAAAATAAAATACGGACATGAGGGCATCATGATTATTCTCATAACAGCAACATAAATGGATATTGTCATATGATTTCTTATGCTCAAGTAATAGTCTATTCACAATGCCAAGTATGAATCAGAAAATCTATTGAGAACTAACAAACTATAATCTCAGTCATTGAAGCAATTGCAATTTATCATAACATCAGAAAGAGTCTATGTCAGAGCTTTCTAGAAAGTCCACATACTCAACTATCATTTAGTCTTTCATAATTGCTAACACTCATGCAATACTTGTGGTTACGGAGTTTTAATCGGACACAGAGAAAGATATGGGCTTATAGTTTCGCCTCCCAACCTTTTACCTCAAGGGTAATGTCAACAATCATAATTCATGCTAACCCATATCCAATTAGATATATGTATCAGGATCTTTCCAACACCCTGTGCTTGCCAAAGGATAAAATGTAAAAAGGAAAGGTGACGATCACCATGACTCTTGCATAAGGAAGAAGATAATAATAAAAGATAGGCCCTTCGCAGAGGGAAGTGGAGGTTGCCATGCGCTTTCAGGGTTGGATGCACAAAATCTTAATGCGCAAGAACGTCACTTTATATTGCCCCTTGTGATATGAACCTTTATTATGCAGTCCGTCGCTTTTATTTCTTCCACATCACAAGATCGTATATAGCTTATTTCCTCCGCACCAATCAATCATACATATTTAGAGAGCAATTTTTATTGCTTGAACTGATGACAACTTACTTGAAGGATCTTACTCAATCCATAGGTAGATATGGTGGACTCTCATGGCAAAACTGGTTTAAGGGTTTTTGGAAGCACAAGTAGTATATCTACTTGGTGCAAAGAATTTGGCTAGCATGAGGGGGAAAGGCAAGCTCAACATGTTGGATGATCCATGACAATATACTTTATCTCAGATATAAGAAAAACATAACTCATTACGTTGTCTTCCTTGTCCAACATCCACTCTTTAGCATGTCATATTTTAATGAGTGCTCCCAATCATAAAATATGTCCAAGATAGTATATTTATATGTGAAACCTCTCTTTCCTTATTACTTCCTATTAATTGCAACGATGACCAAAGCTATGTTTGCCAACTCCCAACAATTTTTAATCATCATACTCTTTCTATGTGAAGTCATTACTCTCGATAAGATCAATATGATCTCTTTGTTTCCTTTTATTCTTTTCTTTTATTCACTCAAGATCATGGCAAAATAATCAAGCCCTTGACTCAACACCAATCTTTATTATATAGCTCACGGCCTCGATTACATAGAGTGATCATAAAGAAAAATTCAAAACTAGATCATACCAAAACTTTATTCTACTAGATCAAGATACTACTAATAGGATCGAACTAAGAAAAACGGTAAAGATAGGAGTGTGATGGTGATACGATACCGGGGCACCTCCCCCAAGCTTGGCAGTTGCCAAGGGGAGTGCCCATACTCATGTGATTATGTCCCCTTTGCTGGTGAAGGGATTGTTGATGATGTAGGCTTGTCGTCCATCTTCCAAGGCATAGGCTCACCATCATAGAAGGATGATTGAGTCTCCGGGATCCTTAAATCTGCAGCCAAACTCATCCTTTTGAATCTATATTCATACTCACAGTTTTGGTTTGTAGGTCATAGATTTGGGCTTGGAGGTGCTCGATTTTCTCGTGGAGCTTGAAGATGGCCTCCCCAATGTCCTTGGCATCCAGCTTGTGGTTGTTGGTGAACTCCATGATCATTATGTGATTGGAGTCAAGTCCACGCTCCACCATCTCCTGGCACTTGAAAACTTGTTGCTCCATTGCTTCAAGCCTTGTCTCCACGCTTCCGGTCTTCCATGGTCCCTCAACATCAGGGATGTGCAGCAACCCATCACGCATCTCAATGGTTTGAGGGTGTTGCAGCACCTCCGCAAGGTAGGGATTGATGACCTTCTCGAAGAACTTGTCCTTGGGGGCGCTTGGAGACATCATGATGATCTAGATCTGTCAGAGAAACAGCTCAAAACAAGAACAGAGGATAATTGCGTGATACAGGAGTAAAAACCTTCGGGAGATTATATAATGAATTTTTACCGACCAAAATATGTATCGTGCAAGAAAACGGAGTCTGGAGAGCACACGAGGTGCCCACGAGGTAGGGGGCGCGCCCAGTAGGGTAGGGCGCGCCCTCCACCCTCGTGGAGGCCTCGTTTCCTTCCCGGACTACTTCTTTTTTTCTATTTTTCTAAATATTTCAATACGGAGAAATATTCCCATAAAAATTGTTTTGGAGTCGGTTTACTTACCGTACCACATACCTATTCCTTTTCGGAGTCTGAAACGTTCCGAAAAGTGTCCCTTATGTATTCCTCCGGGGTTACGGTTTCAATAACATTGGTTTCAACATTTATAGGATTACCTGAGATATAGTTTTTAATTCTTTGACCGTTCACCACCTACGGATTTTTGCCTTCAAAGTTGTTGATTTTTATGGCACCGGAACGATAGACCTCCTCGATAACGTAAGGGTATTCCCATTTAGAGAGAAGTTTTCCTGCAAAAAATCTTAAACGCGAGTTGTATAGCAATACATAATCACCTATGTTAAACTCACACTTTTGTATCCTTTTGTCATGCCATCTTTTAACTTTTTCTTTAAACAACTTGGCATTTTCGTAGGCCTGGGTTCTCCATTCATCAAGTGAGCTAATGTCAAATAACCTCTTCTCACCGGCAAGTTTGAAATCATAATTGAGCTCTTTAATAGCCCAATAAGCCTTATGTTCTAGTTCGAGAGGTAAGTGACATGCTTTTCCATAAACCATTTTATACGGAGACATACCCATAGAAATTTTATATGCAGTTCTTTAGGGCCATAATGCATCATCAAGTTTCTTGGACCAATTCTTCCTAGATCTATTAACAGTCTTTTGCAAAATTAATTTGAGCTCTCTATTACTCAATTCTACTTGACCACTAGACTGTGGGTGATAAGGAGATGCAATTCTATGATTAACATCATACTTAGCAAGCATTTTACGGAAAGCACCATGAATAAAGTGTGAACCACTATCAGTCATTAAATATCTAGGGACTCCAAACCTCGGAAAAATAACTTCTTTAAGCATTTTAATAGAAGTGTTATGATCAGCACTACTAGTTGGAATAGCTTCTACCCACTTAGTAACGTAATCAACAGCAACTAAAATATGTATACAACCATTAGAGGCAGGAAAAGGTCCCATATAATCAAAGCCCCAAACATCAAATGGTTCAATAACAAGTGAATAGTTCATAGGCATTTCTTGACGTCTACTAATATTACCAATTCTTTGGCATTCATCACAAGATAAGACAAACTTACGGGCATCCTTGAAGAGAGTAGGCCAATAAAAACCAGATTGCAATACCTTATGTGAAGTTCCATCTCCAGCGTTGTGCTCTCCATAAGCCTCGGAGTGACACTTGCGTAGGATCTGTTCCTGTTCATGCTCAGGTACACAACGTCTAATAACACCATCTACTCCTTGTTTATAAAGATGTGGGTCATCCCAAAAGTAATGTCTCAAATCATAGAATTTTTTTTCTTTTGCTGGTATGTGAAACTAGGTGGTATAAATTTAGCAACAATATAATTAGCATAATCAGCATACCACGGAGTACTACGAGAGGCATTTATAACGTTCAATTGCTCATCAGGAAAGCAATCATCAATAGGTAGTGGGTCATCAAGAACATTTTCTAACCTAGACAAGTTGTCTGCAACGGGGTTCTCAGCTCCCTTTCTATCAACAATATGCAAGTCAAATTCTTGTAGCAAGAGAACCCATCTAATAAGTCTAGGTTTAGCATCTTTCTTTTCCATAAGATATTTAATAGCAGCATGATCCGTGTGAATAGTTACTTTAGAATCAACAATATAAGGTCTGAACTTATCACAAGCACATACGACTGCTAAGAATTCTTTTTCAGTAGTAGCATAATTTCTTTGAGCATTGTCTAGAGTTTTACTGGCATATTGAATAACATTTAATTTCTTATCAACTCTTTGCCCTAGAACAGCACCTACAACATAATCACTAGCATCACACATAATTTCAAAGGGTAAATTCCAATCAGGTGGTTGAACAATAGGTGCAGAGATCAATGCTTTCTTAAGTATTTCAAATGCTTCTACACAATCATCATCAAAGACAAATGGTATATCCTTTTGTAATAAATTAGTCAGAGGCCGAGAAATTTTTGAGAAGTCCTTAATGAACCTCCTATAAAAACCGGCGTGACCAAGGAAACTTCTTATACCTTTGATGTCCTTGGGACATGGCATCTTTTCAATAGCATCAACCTTGGCTTTATCAACTTCAATACCTCTTTCAGAAACCTTATGCCCCAAGACAATACCTTCATTAACCATAAAGTGGCACTTTTCCCAATTCAAAACAAGATTAGTTTCTTCACATCTCTGCAAAACTCGATCAAGGTTGCTCAAGCAATCATCAAAAGAGGATCCATAAATGGAGAAATCATCCATGAAAACCTCACAAATCTTTTCACAAAAGTCAGAGAATATAGCCATCATGCATCTTTGAAAGGTAGCAGGTGCATTACATAAACCAAAAGGCATACGTCTATAAGCAAAAGTACCAAAAGGGCAAGTAAAAGTAGTTTTAGATTGATCGTTGGCTGACACAGGTATTTGAGAGAAACCAGAATAACCATCTAGAAAGCAAAAATGTGTATGTTTGGATAATCTTTCTAGCAATTGATCGATAAAAGGTAAGGGGTAATGATCTTTCTTAGTAGCTTTATTTAATTTGCGGAAATCAATTACCATCCTATAACCTGTAATAATTCTTTGCGGAATCAATTCATCTTTATCATTAGGAACGACAGTAATACCTCCCTTCTTAGGGACACAATGGACAGGACTTACCCACTGACTATCAGCAACGGGATAAATTATACCTGCCTCAAGGAGCTTTAGTATTTCCTTTCTTACCACTTCTTTCATCTTAGGATTTAGCCTTCTGTAACACCCCAAAAATTTTATTTGGTTTTTATCAAATTCTTTATTTGATTTGAAGGAGGTTATTTAATTATTTTTTAAGGACTCTCCTTCTCAAAAAAATTTATGACAAGTATTTTCTTTGGGTTCGTCCAAAACTTGATCTTTGGTCTTGAAGGTTTTTCATCTTGTGTTGACTCATCACAAATGTTTTTCTTTGGGAAAGTTTTTGAAATCTTTTCTTTTAAAGACAACCCTATGGCTTATGGAGTGATCCTTCCCCTTTCAAAAATTATCTCTTGCCATGACCTAAGTTGAAATCCCCTCCCAAAAGCCATCTTCCCACTTTGTGTCAAATCAAGCTTCAAATACAACAAGTTTAACTCCCCCTTGAATTTATCTCCAATTATCTTTAATCAAAAATCTTTTTTGTCTCCTATTTTGGCCCTTAGAGATTTACAAAGGAACCACTAGAATTTCTTTGAGTTTTGATTTCAAACAAGTTTACCTGGCTAGTCCTTAGAACCCTCAACCAAGATCCATGAAGATCCACTGGTCCACAGTTCAAAATTTTCAAAATGTGCTTGCTGCAAGTTTGGACCATATTTGCCAATTTTGGTGAAATTCATTTGTTTTCTTCTCCTAAAAATCTGAGAAAAATCAGGCAGCCTCTAGATGCATCAAGAGGTCACCTCACCAAGTCCCCGCTCCAGAAATTTTTTCCTCGTGCCCAAAACATATCGTCGAACACCTGGCGTGCACTGTTACTGTCAAGTTCAGAGTTTCAGAGAACAGTTTCAGTCATCGGTGTCGTTTTCTTTAGAACCTCTCGTCGATCTCGCTAGTAACTGCCGTGGCACCTTGCTCCCTGTTCCTCCTTCTTATCCACCGCGCCCCACGGTCACCTGGACAATTGCGGGCGTCGGCGGTGAGCTGGCAGAGGAGCATCACCCCGTGAGCGGCGGCAGCAGCACCCGCTGCGGCTGCCAGAGAGGCACAGCGAGGGACGGCGCCTTCCAGCACCGCCCAAGCCACCAGAAGCCTCCGCGTGGCCGTCCCCTTCCCTGTGCGTGCTGCAGAGCCATCGACGTGAACTGGAAGGCACAGAGCGCGCTCCCTGCCGCCGACGTGCCCGTACGGCCGTTCCGTCGAGGGCTGGAGTGTCACCCCAGTCCGACCGAGATTTTAACTAAGAAACGGAACCAGTGGACCATCACGTTGATGCCCAATCACCTAAACCCCTAGCCTGACCACTGCCTCGCTATAATCGCCCGCCGGAGTTACCCGTTCACGGAAACCACCTCGGGTCGACTATAAAAGGAGGCCCCGAGCTCGATCTCGACCAAGCACCATCACTCCACCCCACCAGAACCATGCCCAGCCACTTGAGAGACCTCGGGGAGGCCCTCTTCCCCGACTCCGGCCGCCCCAACCCGCTTCAGGATCCGGCAAGATTCGCTCAAGTGCGTGCACCCCCGCCTCTCAACCCATGCCAGTAGCCTCCTAGTGCATCCACTTCTCTAACCCGCGCCCTAATTTGAAGGTTGCAGCTCCCGTCGGAGAGAATCATCCTCGCCCGAACCACCGTCCACCGGAGTTAAGGCCGCCGTCGACGTGGTGCTCGCCGACGGCCAAGTCCACCACCCACCGACGCGGAAGGACACAGTGAACCCGTAGGTACCCTCCGATCCCCCTACCTCGCCGTGGATCAACACCGGCGACCACCGCAGCCCTCGGGCGCCGGCGAGCTCTGTTCGAAGTTTGAACCTGATGGGTGGGACCCCCCGTCAGTCTCTCTCTCTCTCTCTCTCTCTCTCTCTCTCTCTCTCTCTCTCTCTCTCTCTCTCTCTCTCTCTTATTCGAACTGTTTTCTGAAGGCGCCTTCAGGCAAAGTGCGTTTTTCCTTCTGGGCTGGCGTATTTCCTACCGAAACGTTTTCATCTTTTTCAAACTAGCCCCTGGGTCTTTTCTGTTTCATCACAGATTAGTCCTTGGACAAAAACCCTCATATCTTTTAAACAAAAGATGCTTTTTGGTTGATTCTTTTTCTGTTAGTCTTATATTTTTGTCTGGTTTTTTATAGTATTTATTCGAAAAAATTGGAATGATTTTTATACACACACGTTATTTACGTTAGTATGCAGTTTCTTTATACCGTAGATACCGGAGGAGGTGACGGAACCGCGAACTTCGCCGAGCTAGACTCCGACTACTCCAAACCAGGCAAGCATGTTTGAACCTTTGATATGGCGAGTGTTTTGCATGTTTGCTTGAACAGTAGTGCATGGCATGTTTACATGAGCATCAGTGAGTGTTATGTTGCATGCAAGGCAAATACCTGTATGCTTCGAAACTTGATGCGATCTTTTGATGGGAGATAACCTGAGCATGTGATGACATGAAAGGTGGTAAGATGGTATTGTTGAAGCATGCCAGTCTCATGTCAACCGTCAAACTCCGGTGTTAACGTGGACCGAGCCACGTTACCATTCGTTCCCTTTTCGTGCTGCCACATGTTTTCTGCAAAGAATACGGTTTAGTAAGTTGCAAACCTCTTTCCTTGTACACACCATATAGAGGGGGCGTGATGAGGGTTCCATGGCCCTGGATTAAAGCCAGTCATCCGGTCAAGGGGCATGGGTGTTTCCGGTTGGGACCGAGAGGGGGGCACCCCTTAGAGCGCGTGATATAAATTTGATCCCATGCTACGCGAGGTTGTATATGCGCGCTCTAAGGGGTGGCCGCCCTCTCAGTCCCAACCGGAAACACCCATGCCCCCAGACCGGATGACAGGCTTTAATCCATGGCCATGGGACCCTCATCACGGCCTCTCTGTACGGTGTGTGCTAGACCGGGGTTGACAACTTACTGAACCGTACCCTACCTATGGCAGGGACAAGCGGTAGTACGGAACAAGTATGGGGGTTACTGGACAAGACTCGATCTACGGCAGACTCAGGAGGTTCAAGTATTCTCTGCATGATTAGCATAACAAAAGTATTTCCATTAACAGGTAAACTTACCACTCGTCAAGCCTCACCATGCCATACCGGACATACTCGTCCCGACCACGACCACGACTTTCCCGGCTTCCTTCCGGTATGCAAGGGAAGCTTACGAGGGTGAATACCATCACCAACATATCCATTTATCACAGCAAAGAAAACTCCACTATGCACTCATGCATATGATTTTTATCGTCACATAAAAATAGCGTATGCTCCAAGTCAAGGTGATGTTGTAGCCGCATCACAACATCCAAAATATTAAGCCAGGGTTCAGGATGCTTGCCTTCAAGTGTATGCATGTGGGGGTGCACTTTTGAAGGTTGCCTTTTTCTCCAAAAATCCTATTTTGAGAAATATACAAACAACACACATTTCAAAAACAGCACAAAACGTTGTCTCAAATATTTTTGAAATAAATCTTAAAATAAACTAGATGAAATTTGAGAGAGGTAGGAAAAAGAATCAACTCATTTGGAGTTTTATTTAAAAAGTTATAGCCAGTCAAACATCAGTCAAAGTTCTGTTTTAATAAAATCAGAAAAAGGAAAACGCTGCGGGGGAGAATACGTTTTCAAAGCAGGGGACACGTACTCCGGATCTTGCGCTTTCACTTAAACAGAGAAGACGGGCGCGCGGGTCGCTGACAGTGGGTCCAGGGGGCCCACTGGTCAGGTTTGACCGTTCTTCCTCTCCCTCCCTTCTCTCTGCCCGAACGGTGCGGGGCTCCGGCGATCGCCGTCGGCGAACGGCAGCTCCCCACAGGGTCCCGAGGGCAGGGATGGATCCGCCAGACTGGGGCGGTCCTCCCTGTGGGTGCTAGGCAGGTGGGGACGGAGGAAGTCACCAGCGGCGAGCTCCGCGGCGGACGGTGGTTCGGGAGCAGAGTGGGTTTTGGGCTCCGGGGGTCCTTGGTCGAGGCCGGGGCGCTAGGCAGCTCCGCACGACCATGGGGAATCTCTTGGTGGCGTTGGATTGGCGGGGGAGGGCCTAGCTGCGGCGTATTGCACCGGAGCTCGGTGGCGGCCGAACTGGCCGGAGACGAAGAGGAAAGCCCCTCCTCGTCGATTGCTGGCTACGGGAGTCCTATGGGGGTGGCCTGGGTTTGTCTGAGTGCTCGGCTGAGCTCGGGGTCCCCTTTTATAGCGCGACGGGGCTGGCTCTGCGGCGGTGGATAAGATCGACGACGAGTCGCCGTTGCTGTAGCTGCAGGGCGTCATGGCGGCGACGAGCGCGTGCTGACGAGCATGTGGATAAGCACGGGCTGTTCCCCGGGGCAGCTGGCGCGCGCGGGTGGCTTGGGCGGCGCCGTCCACGGCAGAGCCCGCTGCCGACGCCGGTGTGCCGCCAAGGGAGCTCTGCCGGCGATGCTGTAGGGCGCCAGTGCGGCTTGGAGGTTTGCTGTGAGGGGGCGAGTGTATGGCGCGGCTCTGCAGGCGAGTTGGGGCCAGGGACGGGACGCGTCGAGGGTGGCAGTGCGGCGCGGCGACTCAGTGCGCGCGCGTGTAAAACGTGCGCTCTGGGCGCGCCTAGAGCACGCACGCCAGGTGCTCGACGAAATGCCAGCGCGCTCTAGAGATCTTGGGTGAGGCTGGTAGCTAACAGGCCAGGGTTAGGGACAGCTAGGAGGCTAGTGGACATGCTGGATAGGTCAGGGGCTCAAGTCCACACTGCAAACCAGAGGACATGCCAAAATTGTTCCTGCACACAGGGTGTTCGACAGAATGCCATGGGCAACTAGGCAATTCTTGGGGTGGCCAAACTCTCCAGATCCTAGTCGCTTTAGGAGCTCAAGAAGTTGGTAAGGCTAGCTTGGCAAAAACAGAAACTTGATAGTGCAAGATTTTGAGAAAACTAGTTTTGGGCAGAAACTAAAGGCTAACATTGCATGCACCAAAAATACTCCAATGGGTCCAAACTCCTGGACTTAAGAGTTTGGTAGGGAGGACTATAAGTAGGAAAAGGCTCAAGGGCACTAGAGCAAAATAAAATGGGGTTGCAGTACAAATCACTAAACTGGAGCAGAATGAAGATGAGGATGATTCACTCAAATTTTTCAAAGAACATCACTGGGTTTTTGCATGAGGTTGCATTATAAGCCTCCACTAACATCTCCCAACACTTGGAAGAATTTTTAGAAGTAGATTTAAATAGGTTGCAGTGCAAAAATACCTACTGGACTAGATTTGAAAATTGATGTGGAGCTCAAAATCTCCAATAACCAAAAGATGTTTTTGCATAAAAGTGATGTGGAAACCTCACATGTCATCCCCAAATTTTTGTCAAAATATTATAAGTATTTATCAAATGGTTGCAATGCAAAAGGAGCTCCAAATTTATGAAAAGTCATTTTAAAAGGATAAAGCTCATGAAAAAAAAATTATGCAAATAAATCCACTGATAAATAATTGATTTTATAAAGAGAAGAGGGGTTCTGAAATCAAAGGAGAAATCCAGAAAAATAAAAATTTAATTTCCTGGCAAAATTTTAATTAATAAAACAAGGTCAAAATTTTGGGGTGTTACAACACTACCCCCCTTAAGAAAAATCTCATCCTCGAGATTTGCTAAGGGTTGATTTAAAAAAAAAATACACCCATAAGTTGAAAACAAGAGTTTGCGCATAGCACGAATTTAGGTTACAAACATAAAGCTGCAACACACAAATAAACATAGCTACGACGTTTATAATAAAGACGGCAAAAGGACAGGGTCCGGAGAAAACGTCTTTTGGTAATGGGGCGCACAAGCAGACATCCCTTGATAATGGCGATACAGGATCACACAATTACAGGGCGTAGAAATAACAAGGCTCGTTACTACTCGAGTGACTTAGTCTACTCCGTTAATATCTAAGCGGGCTTGCCTAGTGGACGTCGAATCTTCCCCACGGGTTTCACCGTCGGGATTAGCCGGATGAGGTTGAGGGGCTGCAGGGTCGGGGTAGTGGTGATGACCATCGCGGGGGTTGCTGGCCACAATCCCGTTGGAGTGCGTTCCCAAAAGGCGGCGAAGTACTTCTGGGGACATCAAAGCATTTTGGCCGATGGCTGGGGCAGACCGCAAGGACTCGATCGGGTGTCCGAACAGCACGACTGGGTTGTCGGCGTTGGGCTCCACTTCTCCTCTCGCCGAGGTTCGGCGAAACAGTTCTCCACGAGCTGCGATCAGATCAAGGGTGATTTGATCGAACAGTTCCTCTAGTGCACTTACATAGCGCACCAGATGCAATAGTGCAGGATCCGTCTCGTGATCTCCGTTGGCAACCTGGGGCGGCCTACCGTACCCGTTACGACTGGGGTAGTAGTAGAACGAGCGACAGTTAACTCTGGGCGACGAGTGCCGGAGTTGAACTATAGCTTCTCGAGCTGCCAGTTGGATGGCTTGCGGCTCAAAGGGAGTGGTCCTTCCAGTGAACCTATAGGGGCGTTCTGGCGATAGACCCCTACCATAAATGTGTACAGTGGCCCAGAACTGATAGCTCTCACCGTTCATGAGCTCTTGGTACACAACATATTCTGGGGGCTCTTCTAATGCATAGGCACGGCGGGTGAGGTTCGCGAGCACGGTCACAAAACCTCCAAGGTTGGTTGCTGTGGTCTCATTGTGAACAATGGGGCCAAGCATCGTGGCTTGGTTTGGGAAAGAGGTTGTGCTGTGCTGGGTTGAGGCTAGCGTGCCCTTCTTATAGAAAAAGGGGCGGAGTCTTCCTTCGCACGCTTGCGAATGAGACAAGTTAGGTGTCGGTCACTGGCACGTGATCGACAGGCTAAGCTGATAGGTTGGGCACCGACTGCCAAAAGCTTCGGGGTCACTGTGTGGCTATCTTACGCGAGAAGCTTGGTTGGGGTTTGGTTAAGGTCTGGTGGGTTGGTTAACCTAGGTTTATTGTCCTGGCTAAGATAGGGTTAGCCAATGGTCAGCCTGGCTCTGATACCAAGTCTATCAGGACCGGATTTTCGGGATGTTAATTCTCTAGAAAATGGCCCTTATGCTCACCAGCCCCAGGACTACTGTTAGCTGATGAGGCACCAACTTGATACAAGAATTCCAAGCAAAGTACAAAAATACATAGTACAAGACCATTGTGGCCTAGGAGTACAACATTTGGTTTCTAGTGGAAGATGGCGGAAGCGGTCTGGTGTATCTGCGTCTATGGGACTCCATTTCCCACAAGAACAGCTGACCAGGATAACTCCTATCTTCGCGAGGCTGCTATCCACACTGCCTAGGTTCCGGGATTGTCACCGCGATACTTATCTCCGTGCGCGAAATCTGGCCAAGACAATAGCCAGGGACAAGCCAGTGAGTACGTTTGAATGTACTCGCAAACATCGAGAACGCGGGTATAATATATGAAACATGCTCTGGATTATTTTATGATCACAACGTGTGTCACGAAATATACAAAAAACATGATGCACACATGTGGGTAAAATATGAATATGTAATATAGAAATAGAATGCAGTGATCGAGTGTCTGAAATGACTCCTCAAAAAGGGTGCAAATAAATTAACAATGCCGCAGTTGGGCATCTGGGCGACACCACATAAAGGGCTTATATATAAAAGAAATAACAAGCATGCCACAGTCGGGCGTCTATGCGACACCACATAAAGGGCTTATATATAAAAGAAATAACAAGCATGCCACAGTCGGGCGTCTGAGCGACACCACATAAAGGGCTTATATATAAAAGAAATAACAAGCATGCCACAGTCGGGCGTCTATGCGACACCACATAAAGGGCTTATATATAAAAGAAATAACAAGCATGCCACAGTCGGGCGTCTGAGCGACACCGCATAAAGGGCTTATAATAGAATAGTTGTAATGGGTATCCAGGAGGTAGAACCATCCCAGGGATACTCAATAATACAAATAAAGTAAATGGTTAGTCCACAATAATAATGATCATAATCCACATATGTCACAGTCCATAATCAAGGTTCTGGTTTAGCCGTTTTTCCTCCGAAGACCGACACTAAGACCGGCACTTGACCTATCCCCGACTGTAGTCCTTAACCATGGACACGGCTATTCGAATAGATGTATAATCTCTGCAGAGGGTGTACTCTTTACCCACGGGTAACGGATTTCTTTAGTCCATCGGGACTAATTCCGTCTACGGTCTTTTGATTAAAAACACGCCTGACCTGCACACACCAGCTTAACTTACCGGTGTCTGGAATCACCCACAACACCTGTCAAGCCAAACTCTAAGTGGGGAGGCTACAACCTCAACATAGCATGGGATCAAATTTATATATGCGCGCTCTAAGGGGTGGCCCCCCTCTCGGTCCCAACCGGAAACACCCATGCCCCCGGACCGGATGACAGGCTTTAATCCATGGCCATGGGACCCTCATCACGGCCTCTCTGTACGGTGTGTGCTAGACCGGGGTTGACAACTTACTGAACCGTACCCTACCTATGGCAGGGACAAGCGGTAGTACGGAACAAGTATGGGGGTTACTGGACAAGACTCGATCTACGGCCGACTCAGGAGGTTCAAGTATTCTCTGCATGATTAGCATAACAAAAGTATTTCCATTAACAGGTAAACTTACCACTCGTCAAGCCTCACCATGCCATACCGGACATACTCGTCCCGACGAGGTACTAGGGACAAGCCCGTGTCTACCCAAGACCACGACTTTCCCGGCTTCCTTCCGGTATGCAAGGGAAGCTTACGAGGGTGAATACCATCACCAACATATCCATTGATCACAGCAAAGAAAACTCCACTATGCACTCATGCATATGATTTTTATCGTCACATAAAAATAGCGTATGCTCCAAGTCAAGGTGATGTTGTAGCCGCATCACAACATCCAAAATATTAAGCCAGGGTTCAGGATGCTTTCCTTCAAGTGTATGCATGTGGGGGGTGCACTTTTGAAGGTTGCCATTTTCTCCAAAAATCCTATTTTGAGAAATATACAAACAACACACATTTCAAAAACAGCACAAAAAGTTGTCTCAAATATTTTTGAAATAAATCTTAAAATAAACTAGATGAAATTTGAGAGATGTAGGAAAAAGAATCAACTCATTTGGAGTATTATTTAAAAAGTTATAGCCAGTCAAACATCAGTCAAAGTTCTGTTTTAATAAAATCAGAAAAATGAAAACGCTGCAGGGGAGAATACGTTTTCGAAGCAGGGGACACGTACTCCGGATCTTGCGCTTTCACTTAAATAGAGAGGACGGGCGCGCGGGTCGCTGACAGTGGGTCCAGGGGGCCCACTGGTCAGGTTTGACCGTTCTTCCTCTCCCTCCCTTCTCTTTGCCCGAACGGTGCGGGGCTCCGGCGATCGCCGTCGGCGAACGGCAGCTCCCCACGGGGTCCCGAGGGCAGGGATGGATCCGCCAGACTGGGGCGGTCCTCCCGGTGGGTGCTAGGCAGGTGGGGACGAAGGAAGTCACCGGCGGCGAGCTCCGCGGCGGACGGTGGTTCGGGAGCAGAGTGGGTTTTGGGCTCCGGGGGTCCTTGGTCGAGGCCGGGGCGCTAGGCAGCTCCGCACGACCATGGGGAATCTCTTGGTGGCGTTGGATTGGCGGGGGAGGGCCTGGCTGCGGCGTATTGCACCGGAGCTCGGTGGCAGCCGAACTGGCCGGAGACGAAGAGGAAAGCCCCTCCTCGTCGATTGCTGGCTACGGGAGTCCTATGGGGGTGGCCTGGGTTTGTCTGAGTGCTCGGCTGAGCTCGGGGTCCCCTTTTATAGCGCGACGGGGCTGGCTCCACGGCGGTGGATAAGATCGACGATGAGTCGCCGTTGCTGTAGCTGCAGGGCGTCGTGGCGGCGACGAGTGCGTGCCGACGAGCATGTGGATAAGCACGGGCTGTTCCCCGGGCCAGCTGGCGCGCGCGGGTGGCTTGGGCGGTGCCGTCCACGGCAGAGCCCGCTGCCGACGCCGGCGTGCCACCAAGGGAGCTCTGCCGGCGATGCTATAGGGCGCCAGTGCGGCTTGGAGGTTTGCTGTGAGGGGGCGAGTGTATGGCGCGGCTCTGCAGGCGAGTTGGGGCCAGGGACGGGACGCGTCGAGGGTGGCAGTGCGGCGCGGCGACTCAGTGCGCGCGCGTGCAAAACGTGCGCTCTGGGCGCGCCCAGAGCACGCACGCCAGGTGCTCGACGAAATGCCAGCGCGCTCTAGAGAGCTTGGGTGAGGCTGGTAGCTAACAGGCCAGGGTTAGGGACAGCTAGGAGGCTAGTGGACATGCTGGATAGGTCAGGGGCTCAAGTCCACACTGCAAACCAGAGGAAATGCCAAAATTGTTCCTGCACACAGGGTGTTCGACAGAATGCCATGGGCAACTAGGCAATTCTTGGGGTGGCCAAACTCTCCAGATCCTAGTCTCTTTAGGAGCTCAAGAAGTTGGTAAGGCTAGCTTGGCAAAAACAGAAACTTGATTGTGCAAGATTTTGAGAAAACTAGTTTTGGGCAGAAACTAAAGGCTAACATTGCATGCACCAAAAATACTCCAATGGGTCCAAACTCCTGGACTTAAGAGTTTGGTAGGGAGGACTATAAGTAGGAAAAGGCTCAAGGGCACTAGAGCAAAATAAAATGGGGTTGCAGTACAAATCACCAAACTGGAGCAGAATGAAGATGAGGATGATTCACTCAAATTTTTCAAAGAACATCACTGGGTTTTTGCATGAGGTTGCATTATAAGCCTCCACTGACATCTCCCAACACTTGGAAGAATTTTTAGAAGAAGATTTAAATAGGTTGCAGTGCAAAAATACCTACTAGACCAGATTTGAAAAATTGATGTGGAGCTCAAAATCTCCAATAACCAAAAGATGTTTTTGCATAAAAGTGATGTGGAAACCTCACATGTCATCCCCAAATTTTTGTGAAAATATTAGAAGTATTTATCAAATGGTTGCAGTGCAAAAGGAGCTCCAAATTTATGAAAAGTCATTTTAAAAGGATAAAGCTCATGAAAAAAATTATGCAAATAAATCCACTGATAAAGAATTGATTTTATAAAGAGGGCATACAAGTCCAAAAATATTTTTGGAAAGTTTCTACTTGAGGTAAAAACTCACCATCTCAAAGAGAAGAGGGGTTCTGAAATCAAAGTTGAAATCCAGAAAAATAAAAATTTAATTTCCTGGCAAAATTTTAATTAATAAAACAAGGTCAAATTTTTGGGGTGTTACATGAACCTTCATGAAGACAACCTTGTGGCCTTGCCACTCATAAACTTGTTTCTGGAGGCATGCCACGTCATCTTCCTGCGTAAGCTTGACAAGAACAGTATGCCTCACAAACGAAGGAGTAACTTTGAACTTCTTGTGCTTCAGTACACCTTGGACAACACGCCTGACAACAGTGTGGCTGGAATACAACTCTTCATTGGTATAAGCGCAAATGGCTTCCACGATCCAACAGCCTAAAACTCTGTTTTCCCATTGCGTATACTCAGTTAATCCGCCTCATAGCGAGTGACATGTACAACCACACAATCCTTGTCTGCATCAGGGCTCTAATTGAAACAGAAACAAATTCTGAATTACTTTCCAGTATAAGAAACACAAGTTATTTAAACCACTATGTATAGCATGGCATCGAAGCTAATAAAATTTTGCATTATTCATCACCACATACTTAGATGAAAAACCACAATCGAGATTGGCAAAGAAGAAAATCACCTTGGGCAGCTCAGCGGGGGCGGGGGGGGGGGACACATCCTCGAAGGAGGAAAACTGCTCCTATAGTGCCACGAGGGCTGTAACCTCAAACGGGGCGTTGACCATCTCAGTAGTGGCCGTGAGCGTATCTGGGGTCGGCTCGGTGGCTGCCTCCATCTTCTTGGAGCTCTCTGTCTTGTGGGGATCAGCCTCCCGCGTCTACTCCAATATCGGCAGATCTTTGCCTGGTTCTCCTTGGTCCATCATGAAACTGACGAATACTAGGAGACCATTGAAAGGAAAACACGATCGCAATGACAACAAAATAAAAAAGAGAGTGCGGATCAGTTACTGCTTTGCAAAAGTTCTTTTTTTTCTCTGAATGAAAATATACCAACATCACGGATCCGCTTACCTTCCCTTCGTTGGGAGAGAAGAACAGTGGCAGATGCGAGTGTTGCCTTTCTTGAAGACGGTGAGGGAGAAGGGGATTCAGCGAAAAGTGAAATGATGGTTGCTTCGTCCGTCAAACTTAGACTGCGGGGAGGTGGGGTTTTGTGATATGACGACTCGTTATTGCCGCGCTACGACCAGGGTGACTCTCCGCCTGCATACTGCCTTCTAATTTGGTGGATGGCATTTGGGCCCGCGCGCTGCATGGCCCGCATGTCAGTGAACAAAAGTATAACGGCATTCAGTAGAGGGAGACGTTTCGATGACCTAGGAGGACCCAGAAGCGGTATTGTATCCACTGTACAAGTAGTAATTGTTTTTCTGGGTAGCTGTAGAGTATCTCCACTGTACTAGTAGTAATTGTTTCTCTGGGCCCAAGACAAAACAGCCCATCCACCCTAGTAAATAGTAAAATCAATTCCATATATTTACTGAATGAGAGGCGCTACCCACACCCAGCACACCGCCCCCCAAAAAAAACCTGGGTGTTCTTCTTCCTCCTCACTCCCACCCACCTCACGTCAGCACGCTCCACTCGTACCCCCAAATTCCTCACCTCACTCCTACAGAAAACCCCAGCTCCCCTTCTTCCTCACTACTACAGAAAACCCCAGCTCCCCTTCTTCGTCACTCGCACTACAACTAGGCTCGTCATTCGTTACTCTGCTCAAATCCGTGAGCGCGACGCGAGGCCCTCGAGGAAAATGGAGTCGGCTGACCCCAGCGCCAAGAAGATGAGCCTCCCGCCAGCGGCGACGCCTGTTGTAGATCCCGCACCCGGCAGCGCGGGGAGAAGCGGCGACCCTGCCCCACCGGATCCCAGGAACCCGTAGAATCTCGGGTGGACCGCATCAGCGATCTCCCGGACGCCGTCCTTGGGGAGATCATCTCGCTTCTCCCGACCAAGGATTGCTGCCGCACCCAAGTCCTCTCAATTCGGTGGCGCCCTCTATGGCGCGCCGTGCCCCTTAATGTCGACTGTCGTCAGCTATCTCTCTTCAATGATTTTGAAATCCCCAGAGCCATCATGTCCTCCCACCAGGGCTCCATTCAAAGCCTCTGCATCCCGTCATGCTACCTGAGCAAGCATACCATGCCCTGCATGGTGGACGCCTGGCTGAAATCCCCTGAATTCACAGAACTATAGCTGCTTGAGTTCTACTATTCCCCTGGAAATCACCTACCAGATACCGAACGTCATCTACCTGTGCCCTCAGCACCGATGTCCATCTCGTAGTTTTCCTCCTCTCTCCACACCGCCACCTTTGCACTGTGCGACCTACCAGACAATCTGGTACTAAACCTTTGACTCCCATTTCTCAAGAAACTTTCACTTGTGCGGGTTCGTATATCGGAGGCCTCATTGCATAGCATCATCCACTCCAGTTGCCCTGCCATGGAGTGCTTGGTGCTTGTTTTCACAGTTAGAATCGATTGTCTCCAAATAAAGTCGCCTAACCTTGTAAGAATTGGAATTTGTTTTGACGGAAGGCAGCTCATCATCCAAGATGCCCCTTCACTTCAAAGGTTGATCCTTGATTCTAGTTATTCATCGTTGCAAATAACCGTCCTCTCTGTGCCTAAACTGGAGACCTTGGGTGTAATACATGATCTCTGTGCTCATTTCAATATGGTGTTTGGCTCCACAGTTCTTCAGGTACTTTACATTATCATCTACACTTGTAACCATAAGCTGCATTTTAATTTCTGTGCATAAGTTGTATGTCATCTTGGAGTACACATTTTGTACTGATATTATGTTCTATGCTCAATGAAGAGTTTCTCCATGGATGGCCTCTCAATGGTGCTGGATTCTGTCAAGATCTTATATATCCAAATGAATAGTTTTGATCTGAACAAGATTATTGGCTTGCTGCAATGCTTTCCATGTCTGGAGAAGTTGTATATGAAGGTGATAATTTCACGCACATTGGAAGCCCGCATATAGTGTACTAGAATTAACTGTTCCGTTGTTGCTCTTTTGACACTCTTTTTTTAGACCTTAACTGTTTTCAATCTTCATGTCTATTTAGGCAACAGGACGGGGTAAGAAAGTTATAACCAATCGGTGGATTCGTAAGCATCGTGATTTTCTCACTTCTCATGAGATTCGATTGAAGACAATAACGCTAGAATGATATGTAGCCAACCGTGCAAACACTAGATTTGTCACATTCTTCCTGCTGAATGCGGGGTTACTATTGTCCATCAGGCTTAAGTTTATCAGCAGCATGGTTTTGATGGATGGGTATGTGGAAGAGCAAAAAAAGGAGTTTCAGGTGGGCAAAATAGCTTCTGAACGTGCCGGGCTTCTATTTACAACATATTGTAAATTTTACGACCCAGGATGTTCATTCTATGGACCTGACCGATCCATTTGACTGTGACTGCCGAAAACAGTGTTGGAGTTAGATGTTGTTGCCATTTTCAACCTGGGCTTTTTTGTAAACCTGATGAACAATTAACCCTCGTGCTTTTGTACAGTTTGTAAGCTGGAGTTAGATGTTCTTGCCCTTTTCAACTCGGCTATGACTGTCATATTTTCTTTGAAGCAAGGAAAACGGCTTGCCAGTTGTTTAATTTAGAGTCAAATACTGTAACAACTAACAGATCCCAACCAAGGGAAATAACATCACTCTTGCCGGCTGCTTGAGCTCACTGTGCATTACAGAAGCCAAGTGATTAGCCCCCACCAGCACCCACAAATTTATTTCGAACTAGCACATCAAATGGGTTGTAAATTTTCATAAGAAAGGCTGCATGGCAGTGACAGATTTGGATTCTGACATTTGGGACCCACGAGGAAATAGCCTATCCAAGGTGGTGTCGACTTACTAGCCAGTCAACAAACGATTCTGCCTACCAGCCGTTGGATTGACATCCAACATCTGTCGTGTATCTTCTATCTCTTGTCTTCTTCTTCCTCCAGCCACCCAAACCAAACCACCCCGTTGGCTCCGCCTGCTCCCGCCTCCCATGGCTGGCTGCGCCTCCGCCGCCCTACCGTATGTACCCTCCAACGTTGGCCAGTCCCTCCCTCTATTCCCCCACACGTCCTGTTATTCTCCAGCGACGTCAGCCCCAACACGCACCCGCACCTGAACCAGTCAACGCTCATACTCCCCTCCGCCTGCGACTGGACCGGCGTATCTTCCACGACTCCTATTCGTTTCGTCTGAGGCGTCGCCGTCGTCCTCTGCCTTGTGGCCTTGGTTCGCTCGCCGTGTGCGGTGCACCACCGTCTTGCGTTGTCAACGTCGTCAACAACCGAGAGGAACAAGGAGATGACTGTACGTGGAGAGGATGACAGTAGGGACCCACCAGCGTCATGACAGTACGCAAGCAAGTGCCTCTATATTACAAGCCCAAAAATATGCTTCCTCCTAATGGCTGGACATCTGGGGCTCACGCCATTGTCAACGTAGTCAATAAATGAGAGAATTACACTACGAGCGGCTGACACCAGGGACCCAGCAGGTCGTGCAGTTTATTTTTTTTAGGAACAAGCAGTTGTTATTTATACTAGTTTTAGCGACGGATCAGGGTAACAACGGGGCTCTGCGGGGGCTGTGGCCCGTCTAGCCAGGGTTTTATTTATGTTTACCACATCATGAGCCCAGTTGTGTTTTTTTCTTGCTGAAAATGGCTAGCCCAGTTCTATTTTTTTTAAGAAATACGCAAATGAGGCCTACTTGCTTTATCAGCCCTGCTGGGCTGCAAATCTTTCAAGACGAGGAGAGTTTCATTTGGTTTGCCCAGAAGTACATTTTAAAACACATCAAACCGGGAATTAGTTTCAATTTTTTATCACAAGATTTTAAATTCCATTGATTTTTATGCGTGGACAATTATTTGGTTTTACAAAATAGTTTGAATGTGAATCGATATTTTGGGATTAAAAACTGTTGACTGCACCGAAATATGCAAAAATTTGTATACTTTTTAACCGTGGCCACAATATGGGGTATAGTGCTAACAAAAATAAGATGGGCTCCAAAATAATTCTTAATAATTAGCAAATGGGTTGTACATTATTAGAAATAATGCACACGAGAGCAGTGACTATTGGATGTCCATCCAATGGTTGTCGTGGTTCTTCAATCTCTGCTCTTCCTGCTCCAGCCTCTCAAACAAGCGCTGGCAGGACTGCCTGCTCCCTCCTCCCGTGGCCGGCTATGCTGCCGCGCAGGCCTCACCGCCCCATCGTACTCCCATCGCTGGCCTAGCCATCCCTCTACTCACCGACACCTGCTGTTATTCTCCGGGGACGGCAGACGAACCAGTAAACCCACGTACTCCTCCGCGTGGGAAACAACTGCCGAGTCTTCCCTGGCTCCGTGTCGTTCCCTTCCTAGGCCTCGCCGTCGTCCACCGCCCTGGTGCTCTCGGTGCGGCCTAGTCAACGTGGTCAATGAACGACACCCATCGGAAGTGGACTATACGTGGAGAGGCTGACAGCTGGGTCCATGGCCGGACGCAAGGAAATGCCTCCTTATTACACGCAAAATAATGATTCCTCCACCTGACAGCTAGGACCCACGGGAAGGGCTTCTGTATTTCGCGAAAAAACGTCCCCCCCGCTGACAGGTCGGACCCACCAGGTATATCTTCGCACGCAAGGAAGTGCCTCCTTATTACGCACACAAAAATGAATACCACCTGCTAGCTGGGACCCACCATTGTGGATGGCTGACTTGTGGGCCTACTAAGTTGATGGGGACGGAGGGCTTTGTCAACTTAGTCAATATGAAGGATTCTAGCTCCAGTGACCGTATGATGTCCATCCAACGGCCATGGTGCTTCTTCAACCTCTGGTCTTCTTGCTCCAGCCGCCCAAAGCAGCGCCGGTCGTGCCGCCTACTCCTGCCTCCCGTGGTCGGCTGTGCTGCTGCGGAGGCCTCATCGCCCCCATACTACTCCCACCACTGGCCAGGCCATCCCTCCACTCACCCACACCCCCTATTATTCTGTGGCGACGGCGGCCTCACACCGCAGCCGAACTAGTGAACCCTCATACTCCTCTCCGCGTGGGCATCCACTGCCGCGTCTTCCCCGGCTCCGCGTCGTCCCCTTCCTAGGCCTCGCTATCGTCCACCGCCTTGGTGCTCTCGGCGCGGCGTGGTCAATGTGGTCAACGTCCGACTTCCATCGGAAGAGTATTGTATGTGGAGAGGCTGATAGCTGGGTCCATGGCCGCAGCTGGGTCCACGGCCACAGCCCAGTTTTGTTGTGAATTTGCCAAGTAAGTCGCTTTGTCAGGCCTGTTGGGCTACAAATCTTTCAAGACAAGGAGAGCTTCATTCGGCTGGCGAGAAAATGGCCTATCAGTAATGAGAAATGGGTTGTACATTTTCAAAACACATCAAACCGGCAATTAGTTTCAAATTTCATTTTTTCATTTTGAGATTTTAAATTGCATTGATTTTTATGTGTGGACAATTTGTTGGATTTTATATTGATATACATTTATTTTTAAAATCAATTTGAATGTGACACAAAATTTCGGGATTAAAAACAGTTCGGACCGCACGGAAATATGCAAAATTTCGTATAATTTTTTAACTGTGGCCACAATATGGGCTGTAATGCTAACAAAGAGAATATGGGCTCCAAAGAAACCTTAAGAATTAGCAAATGGGCTGTAAATTATTAGAAATAATGGCAGATGGGTTGTATGCTGTTTTCCACAGATTTGAGGCTTTCCTAAAAAAAGGTTGACGCACAAGCAGTTACTGTTGGATGTCCATCCAACGGCCGTCGTGCTTCTTCAATCTCTGCTCTTCCTGCTCCAGCCGCTCAAACAAGCGCCGGCGAGACTGCCTGCTCCCTCCTCCCCGCGGCCGGCTGTGCTGCCACGCAGGCCTCACCGCCACACCATACTCCCATCGCTGGCCTAGCCATCCCTCTACTCACCCACACCTGCTGTGATTCTCTGGCGACGACAGACGAACCGGTAAACCATCGTATAGTCGTACTCCCCTCCGCGTGGGAAACAACTACCGAGTCTTCCGTGGCTCTGTGTTGATCCCTTCCTAGGCCTCGCCGTCGTCCACCGCCCTGGTGCTCTCGGCGCGGCCTGGTCAACGACTGACATGTATCTGAAGTGGACTGTACGTGGAGAGGCTGTCAGCTGGGTCCACGGCCGCACGCAAGGAAATGCCTCTTATTACGCGCAAAATAATGATTCCTCAACCTGACATCTGGGACCCACCGAAAGGTCCTCTGTATTTCACGAAAAAACGTTACCGCCGCTGACCACTCGGACCTACCAGCTATATCTTCGCAAGGAAGTGCCTCCTTATTACGCACAAAAAAATGAATACTCCCCCTGCTAGCTGGGACCCAGTATAGTGGCAGGCTGACTTGTGGGCTTACTAAGTTGACGGGGACGGAGGGCTTTGTCAACTTAGTCAATATGCACAATTCTAGCTCCAGTGACCGTACGATGTCCATCCAACGGCCGTAGTGCTTCTTCAACCTCTGGTCTTCATGCTCCAGCCGCTCAAACCAGCGCCGGTCGTGCCTCGTGCTCCTGCATCCTGTGGCCGGCTGCGATGCCGCTTAGGCCTCACCGCCCCCTACTACTCCCAATGCTAGCAAGGCCATCCCTCTACTCACCCACACCCCCTGTTATTCTGCAGCGACGACAGCCTCATACCGCAGCGAACCAGTGAACCCTCATACTCCTCTACGCGCGGGCATCCACTGTCGCGTCTTCCCTGGCTCCGCGTCGTCCCCTTCCTAGGCCTCGCCGTCGTCCACCGCCCTGGTGCTCTCGGCACGGTGTGGTCAACGTGGTCAAGGAACGGCTTCCATCGGACGTGGACTGTACGTGGAGAGGCTGACAGCTGGGTCCACGGCCGCAGCAAGGAAGTACCTCGTTATTATGAGGAAAATAATGATTCCTCCAGCTGACAGCAGGGACCTACCGGACGGGCCACCGTATTTCGCGAAAAACGTTTCCCCCTGACTACTGGGACCTACCAGCTACATCTTCGCACGCAAGGAAGTGCGTCCAGGCAAAAAAATAACGATTCTCCCCCTGACTGCTGGGACCCACCAGCTACATCTTCACACACAAGCAAGTGCCTGACAGTCGGGACCCACCTGGTCGAAGCGTACGTAGCGTTGTCATTCTGGTCGCAAACATGTACGTACATACTGGTCGATGTAGAGGCGCGCACGTAGCATGTACACGTACGTACAGTGGCCAGGGTGCAAGAAAGTAAATACGGCCACGTACGTACATACGGGCGGGGTCTCCAACGCCTACTCGCGCGTACGTATGGCTAGGGCTTGTGTACATGGCTGGGTCGGAACAGAGAAACTGCGTCATCGTCGTGTTCATGGGGAGGCAACGGAATGTGTCGTGTTCATCGGGAGGCAACGGAACGCGTGGGAGCCAACCGGCTTGGACGGAACAGCCGATGGAAACAAGGCCTGGCGTACTGCAGAACGGAGGAAACGGCCTTGTGTTCGACCAGCCATGGTCGAAACGGAATCCTGTTCATCGGGAGGGGTCTGGCGTACCGCAAAACGGAGGAAACGGACCTCCTCCGGTCGAAACGGGGGTCCTGTTCATCGGGAGGGGTGTGGCGTACCACAAAATGGAGGAAACAGACTTTTGTTGGAGCGCTACGGTCGAAACGGGGGTCCTGTTCATCGGGAGGGTTGTGGCGTACCGCAAAACAGGACTCCACGGGATACTGTTCATCTCCACCGTCGACCCCCTCCAGCCTCCATGGGCTACTGTTCATCCACCGTCGACCTCCTCCAGCCTCCACCTGCGACTGTTCATCCACGGGCTCCTGTTCATCCAGCCTCCACCGCGTGCTACTCCACCGGCTAGTGTTCAACCAGCCCTCTCCACGGGCTCCTGTTCAACAACCCCTCCACGGGCTACTGTTCATCCAGCCCTCCACCGTCTACTTTTCATCCAGCCCTCCACGGGGTGGTCCTGTTCATCCAGCCCTCCATGGGGTCTTGTTCATCCAGCCCCAACCGGCTCGATCGATCGGGGTCCTGTTCATCGAGAGGCAACACCATGGGGTCCTGTTCATCCACCCCACCGGGAACTGTTCATCCAAACCCCCCAGCAACGCTCACTGTTCATCCAGAGGCAGTATCGTTCGGCTTCAGTTAGCAGCAGTAGCGAAGGAATCGCTCGATCGGGTTCAGTTAACAGCCATCGATCAATCGCTCGGGTTCAGTAACGCGTAGCCTGTAGTGCAATCGCTCGGGTTCAGTTAGAGCCCAACGCCTTGCACCCACGCGCGTGCCTGTACGAGAGAAACGTGCATCGCTCGACCCCGACCACCCACCGTAACCGGGAACACCCCGATATTTTCCTCGCCCTCGCTTCTACCATGGGTTTTCCATCATGGGCGGCCCAAAGAATGTCATGCAGCTGCGTCTCCGGCCCGCCCAGGAAGAAAAGCCCATTTTCTGTCATGATTTTTTGTCATAGAAGTAGGAGCCCACCACATCTATGATGATACCGGGTTTTGTCACAATTACTGTCATAGAAGTGTCATAAGTATGATAGAATTTTTTTTCGTTCGGCCCAAAATATCACGGATGTGTCTTTTTTTGTAGTGCATCTAGGTCCCGCTATTGGTTATTGACCAAAGAGTTGTCTCGGTCATGCCTACATCATTCTCGAACCCGTAGGGTCCGCACGCTTAACGTTCGTTGACTATATAGTACTATATGAGTTATGTGAGTTGGTCACCGAATGTTGTTCGGGGTCCCGGATGAGATCATGGACATGGCGAGGAGCTCCGGAAAGGTCCGAAGGTGAAGATTGATATATAGGACGATAATATTTGGTCTCCAGAAAGGTTTCAAAATGCACCGGGTATTCATCGTGTCACCGGAAGGGGTTCCGGGAGACCTACGAGGAGTATCTGGCCAAATGAGCCAAGGGGAGGAACACACCAGCCCACAAGGGGCTGGCGCGCCCTCTCCCTGGCCGCAGGCAGTATAGGGAAGGAAAGGGGCGCCTTAGGCAAGGAGCAGCCGGCCCCCTCCTCCTGCCTTTTCCTCCACCCCCTAGAAAGGAAAGGGGGCGCCATAGGGCAGGCGCCCAAGGGGGCTGGCGGCCACCCTTGGGGCGCACCCTGGCTGCCTCCCCTCCCCCACCTATATATACAGGACAGCGAGGGGGCGCCACACAACCCACAATAATCCCCAAGCCATGTGCGGCACCCCTCTCCCCGGTTTCATCCTCTGTCAAGTTTTTCCGCTGTGCACGACGAAGCCCTGCGGGAACAAGTTCACGACCAATGTCACCACACCGTCGTGCTGCCAGAACTCATCTACTACTTTGCCCGTCTTGCTGGACCAAGAAGGCGAGGTCGTCATCAAGCTGAACGTGTGCTGAACGCGGAGGTGCCGTACGTTCGGTACTTGATCGGGAGGGATCGTGAAGGTGTACGACTACTTTAACCGCATTGATAAATGCTTCCGCTTAACAGTCTATGAGGGTACGTAGTCACACTCTCCCCTCTCGTAGCTATGTATATCCATGGATAGATCTTGCATGTGCGTAGAATTTTTTTTGTTTTTCATGCAAAGTTCCCCAACAATTTTTGTGTTTTGGTTTTACAGATCTGAAAATAACAGGATAAAAATAGACCCGGGGGCCATAGTTTTCACTAGAGGATTCTCTCTTGAAAGAAAGCATATGGTGGGTAAACAAATTACTGTTGAGCAATTGATATAAAAGCGCAAAGTTATGATGATGTCCAAGGCAATGATCATGAATATAGGCATCACGTCCATGACAAGTAGACCGACTCCTGCCTGCATCTACTACTATTACTCCACATATCGACCGCTATCCAGCATGCATCTAGTGTATTAAGTTAACAAGAATGGAGTAACACCTTAAGCAAGATGACATGATGTAGATGGATAGATCCAATCAATATGAATAAACCCCACCTTTTTATCCTTAGTGGCAACAATACAAATACGTATCATGTCCCCTTCTGTCACTGGCATGACCACCGCAAGATTGAACCCACTAAAAAGCACCTCTCCGATTGCAAGAAAAATCAATCTAGTTGGCCAAACCAAACCAATAGATCGGAGAGAAATACAGAATCTTAATCATGCATAAAAGAGTTCAGAGAAGACTCAAATAATATTCATAGATAATCTGATCATAAATCCACAATTCATCGTATCTCAACAAATGCACCGCAAAAGAAGATTACATCGAATAGATCTCCAAGAACATTGAGGAGAACATTGTATTGAAGATCAAAGAGAGAGAAGAAGTCATCTAGCTACTAGCTATAGACTTGTAGGTATGTGGTAAACTACTCACACATCATCGAACGAGCGGCAAGGTTGATGTAGAAGCCCTCCGTGATCAAACCCCCCTCTGACGGAGTGCCAAACAAGGCCCCAAGATGGGATCTCACGAGAACATAAGCTTGCGGTGGCGGAAAAGTATTTTGGGTGTGCCCTCTGGTCTATAGATGGGGCATTACGGTTGGAAGTGCCACGATGGGGCCACAAACTCGGGGGGGGGGGGGCGCCCTGTGAGATTGTGGCCTATCTGTGGCTCTTCTGGCCTCCTCCTGAAGCTTCCAGGGTGTGTTGTGGTCCAAGAAAAATCATCAAAAAGTTTTGTTCTGTTTGGACTCCGTTTGGTATTTATTTTCTGTAGAAGACAAAAACAAGGAAAAAAACAACAACTAGCACTTGGCACTGTGTTAATAGGTTAGTCCCAAAAAATGATATAAAATAGCATAATAATGCATATAAAACATCCAAGATGGATAATATAATAACATGGAACAATAAAAAATTATAGATACATTGGAGACGTATCATTGGCTTGACATGATGATCAAGAATTCTATAATATAATTATCTATCACCAACAAATCAAAAATTTGATCACACATGTTTAAATTGAAGGTAAGTTTCTTATTTTCTAGCCGATCTTGCTGTGAGAACGGCTTTGGAAGTAAGCAAATGAATGGTTCAGATTTGGCATCCCCCCATTCCGCTATGCATTGTGTTTTGCACTCTATCTCCGATGTCTTTGGATAAGATATTATATTAGCATTGGTTTTCTCAATAGAATTTAACCTTGGCTTTAAATTTCTGAAACAAAGATAGTTAGAGCATGCATGTCTCAATAGAGACCAAGTGTAAGCCAAGTAAGAAATAAGCAAAGCTACCCAATTAGATATGAACTTTAGATAAAGTAATGGGGAAAGTCTTGGCTACAATAATAAGTCACTATCGGTCTTTATAAATGGCACAATGGGTTGACTGGTATGCTCTGTAACAATCTTATTGCTACCGGGTAAATTACCCTTCTTCATTGGTCTTTCAAAATTAATTATGAGAATTTTTCTAATAGATGCATCAGCAATGAAGTTGTGACCAAATCTGAAGATAGGTAAATTACTTGCTAGGCATACCTCTTCAAATATGTTGGGAGAGCATGATGGTGGTGTGCCTTGAATAATATCTTGCTCCGTCTTTCGATAGCTCCCCAACGTCTTGTCATCATCTTTTTCTTTATTTCGTGCATCATTACTTCGAAGATCCTTGTCAACCGAACTTTGTTTGGCTACTTGTTCTTGTCCTTGAGACTTATCAATTTCTATGGCACGGAACTCATAGAGCAGGAAGTAGGTTCCATTAACTTTCGAAAAATCAAGCACGGTTGTTTTCCTATGCTTGCCATGCCCTTTCTCAATGATGCTTGCCTCCTTGGATTTGATGGATTCAGAATATATACTACTTGATTCAGCTTTTTCAACCAAAGCACTTTTAGTTTCCGAATCTTCATTCTGTTCATCAGCTATATCAATTGGCAAGGCATCTTTTCTTTGAGCCACTATCTATTTTCTCCTGGCAGCGAGCGACAAAATAAGTTTTCTACTTTTTCTCAATTTCAGCCCACTCCAGATGTGATTGCCCCCAAATGCTATTAGATTATTTCGGCAATGACACATCGATGTTGCCGAAATATTGCAATTGTGTAGGGGGTCTATAATTTGATGTTGTATTAGCTGAAGCCATATGCATTGTTGTAGAACCATATGGTTGCTCACCAATTCTATCAATTGGCAAAGATTCATCTTCTTGCAAAACTCTAGCTTTTATTGAATTATAATCAGGAACTAGCCCCTTATCATGTTCTTCAAGGCAAAGAGTACTAATCTTATTATTTCAGGCTATATCCCTTTTTAATGTAGTCACTTCCCATTCTGTAAGGGATTGATCCACAATAATTTTAGATTCTTTCGGCAATGAGGTGTTTTCGTTGCCGAAATTCCGCAATAGCGTAGAGGATGCATTATATGCTACAATATTAGATGATGGCATGCGAATTCCTACAAATTTTTCACTTATTCGGCTATGACCATGAAGGTGCGGTGCCGAATTATGAACATCTACAGTTACGTACGATGCTGAATTTTTTTAACATGAGGTGTAGCATATGATGGTTGAGAGTAACTGGTCGAATAGCTAGTAGTAACATGGCCAATTCTCACATTCGTCGGCATGGTTGGACAAGTATATTGCAAAGAAATTGTCGATGCATAAAAGGGTGAAACACTTTCTTGCATGGCATTGAAAATTCTAACATGTGGTGTTTCAAATTTATTAACCGAACTCACCATGTTGTTCATCGGTGAAAGGATCGATATGGTTTACTAGAGGAGGGGGTGAATAGGCAACTACCAATTTTTATCTTTTCTTAACAAATTAGGATTAGCAACAAATAGGTTGTCTAGATATGCAACTAGGTGAGCAACCTGTATGATGTTAACAACCACAACAACAAGCAAGTAAGGAATACAACACAAGTAAAGCTTGCACTAAGTAAAGGTAAGAGATAACCACAAGTGGAGCCGGAGGAGATGAGGATGTGTTATCGAAGTTCCTTCTCTTTGAGAGGAAGTACATCTCTGCCGAAGCGGTGTGGAGGCACAATGCTCCCCAAGAAGCCACTAGGGCCACCGTATTCTCCTCACGCCCTCACATAATGCGAGATGCCGTGATTCCACTAGTGGTGGCCTTGAAGGTGGCAACCGGACCATTACAAACAAGGTTTGGCTCTCTCCACAACCGAATTGGAGGCTCTCAACAACACCACGAAGCTTCACCATTAGGGAATGTGGCTCCAAGGTGACCTCAACCGTCTAGTGCTCAAACACCCAAGAGTAACAAGATCTACAAGGGATTAGTGGGGGGGGGTCAAATTTCTCTTGGTGGAAGTGTAGATCTAGGCCTTCTCAACCAATCCCTAGAGAATCAACAAGTTTGATTGGCTAGGGAGAGAGATCGGGCGAAAATGATCTTGTGAGCAACAATGGAGCTTGGGGTAGGAAGAGGTGAGTCAACTTGGGGAAGATGACTCCCTTATATAGTGGGGGATGAAATCCAACCGTTATGCACCCATAGCCCGTGCACAAGTGGTAGTACTGCTCAGGGGAGCGGTGCTTCCGCTCGCATAGAAGTTCTGGCTGCTGCACACAACTAAGCAAGTCAAGGGGGTGGTAGTTCCGCCGGAGCAGTAATACCGCTCCCACCAGTGGTACTTCCGCTTGGTGTTGGGCAGCAGATGGAACCACTACAAAAAATACACTTCCGTGATGATACACATTTGTCACAGTAGGTCATGTTTTCTATCATGCATGTACATCCATGACGATTTTATGACAGAATCAAGATAGTCATACATGTGCTGTCGTAGAAGTGTTCCATGACAATACCAAAATTATCATCACAGAAGTGTCCACTTCCATGATGATAAATGGCGCTTCATGGACGTGTTTTCGTCAAGGGTAACCGACATGTGGCATCCACCATAACGGGTTGCTGTTAAGCTATTGGGTTCCGGTTTGGATCCGATAACCCGTTAACAGGCCGGACCAATGGGGATTTTCCACGTGTAAAATTCGGATTCGCCGGAGGATCCACGTGTCATCTCAGTGTTGGGACAGATGTCATCCTGCGACTGGACGGGACGCGCCTATGATACGTCGACACGTGGCTCGGCCCAACAGTTGCCCATTCAGGTCAAAAGGCCGGCATGTTTGACTTGGTCAAAAGGTAGCGACCCAGCCCACAGAAAGCCTGTTAACGGCCTGTTCGCATATATGCCATTTAGAGACCGCTAACTCACGGCTCGTTATGGCCTATCCGAATTAGGCCAAGTAGCGTCATCTGGGCCGTCCAATATGATTCCAGCCCATTGTAACTCCGGCCCATGTATGGCCCATGACATCTTTCGGCCCATATGAGGCCCTTTATAACTCTTGGCCCATCAATGGCCCGTGGTGAAACTGGCCCATAATGAACAGTATATAACTTATACCCATTAATGGCCCATTATTCTATTGAGCCGTTTCCAACCCGTGTTATCTTTCGGCCTTCTAAGGGCATCACCCGCTCCCATAGATACTGCCATCACACCCTCCAATTCAAATGGCTGATAAACAAGAAAAGTAATTGAATGTACATACATTGTATGATAGACAAGTGCAATGGATAGTAGGTAATAAAATAGGGCATGAAATAATTCACATTTATGTTGTCTAACCAAACATGATAGCATGACACAATTTTACATATATGATGGCTAACCAAATAGGATAGCATGACACAATTTCACATATATGATGGCTAACTAAACAGGATAGAATGACATAATTCGAAATATGATGACTATGTAAACAGGATGACATGATATTGGTTGGCATGCCATAATTCACATACATGCCGTCCATGGAAACATGATGGCATGATATAATTCACGGATAGAATGACATAATTCAAAATATGATGACTATGTAAACAAGATGAGATGATATAACTATATTGTGTCTTTAGAAAATGGGTTGGCATGCCATAATTCAGATACATGTTGTTTATGTAAACATCATGGCATGATATAGTTCAAATATATGATTTATATACTCAGAAAGTGAGCAGAGGGCAATCGCATATATGATGTGTAAACTAAGTAGATGTCATTCATATTGTGTATATGACGTAAAAACTAAGCATTGCAAGACAACATATGCATGATATGAGTAATATAACCCTGCCAAGTTTGAGCATACACCTCAGGGGGGAATAGGACTGGTCATCTGTCTCGGAATCCTCCTCTGAGGAGCTATCCGTAACCAGCAAGATATCTGCTTCAGCAGGTAGCATTGTCTGCTCTGAAGACCTTTTTTTCACTCCAGATTTTTCCATCACCGATTCAAATGGCTGATGCACGGGAAGAGTAGTTGAATATACCAACCTTGTCGACAAATGGAATACGTAATACAAAAAAAGGATGGCATGATATAATTCACGTATATGATGCTTGGCTAAACAGCATGGCATTGCATAATTCACATATATAATGCCTTGCAACAAGATAGCATTGCATAATTCACATATATAATATCTTACAACAAGATGACATTGCATAATTCACATATATGGTAATTAGACACTAAACAGGTGGCATTCACACAAAGCATGTCTAAACTAAGCAAATGACATAGCAATGCAAGACACCATATGTACGGTATGAGCAATATAACCCTGCCAAGTTAGAGCATGCACCTCGGGGGGGGGGGAATAGGACTGGTCATCTGTCTCTGAATCCTCCTCCAAGGAGCTATCCATAACCAACAAGACATGTGCTTCGTTAGATAGCATTGTCTGCTCTGAAGACCTTGTTTTCACTCTAGATTTTTCAATGACCATGTCGAAGGCTGATGCACACAAAGAGTAATTGAATGTACTAACATTGTTGATAAATTAAATATGTAATAAAAAAGGATAGCATGATATAATTCACATATAAGAGGACTGACTAACCAGGATGGCATTGCAAAATTCACATATATGATGCCTAGCTAAACAAGATGGCATTGCATAATTCACATATAAGATATAGAAACTAAACCGATGGCATTCACACAAAGCATGTCTAAACTAAGCAGATGACATATTTGATGTATAAAGTAAGCAATGCAAGGCGCCATATGCATGATATGACCAACATCAGCATGCCAAGTTAGAGCAAAATACCTCAGGGGGTAAATAGGAGTGGTCTGCTCCCTCTGAATCCCCTTCTGAATAGTTACCTTCCTCTTGATTACAATCTCGAATGGGGGGAGGGGGTTGCTTTTGCGCCCACCATGGAGCGACGTCTGCACGAAATTTCATTGCCACGCAAGGCTCATCTCTTTTGCTCTACATGTTCAGTACCATTGTGTACAATAACTGACATGCATAGGAATAAAACATGGTGAGATTATGTAAGGAGTGCATGCAGAAATCCAGAGTGATGGTAGCAACCTGTGGGTAGACCCAAAACCAATGATAGCAGGCAGAAAATAGCTTTAGTTAAAAACTACAGATAATGGCTCCTTTAATGTTTGTTTCCTACCCAACATGAAACTCATAGTAGACACCCGAGATTAACCAGATAGTAGACATACACTATTGATTGCTGCCCCAATATGTACCCCACAACCACTTAAAAAATTAAGTTTGAGCATTAGTTTTGACCTGACTTGAAGTCTAATCGATGAACATGACGATAAAGTAGCATGTCATATTAAGCGATGCATAACGTAAGCAGACACGAAAGAGTGCAACCTCCCTTGTGGACCCGTGTAGTCCTCAAGGTCATCTGCTCAGTTGATGATGATAATGCAGTTGTCGTGGCTGCCGGCGACGGGGAAGAAGATAGGCGGCGAAAGACAGTTTGGAGGGCAGATCCCTGCTGTGGTGAACCCTTCCATCGTTGGAGCAGCTGAGCTGGGGTGGACAATAGCGTAGCAGGAGCGGGACAAACCACACAAGGTTTTCTTTGACACATATCTGTAATAGAAGTAATTTTGTAAGGGATTGTTTGAATTGGAAGATTCTAACAACGCAATGATGGGAAATACACAGGAATAGGACAGGAATGCACATGCAAAATAGAGAATTAAAAAACACAAGATTTCTGTCAATTTGGGTGTTTGGTTCACTAGAATTGGATGATCACAGGAATGCAAAGAAGCATGGTGAAATTAAGTCAAACCACAAGAAAATGTACAATTATAATGCTATTATGCTACTATCTCCTAGTCTTGCGCTTCATGAATAGGAACTTGAAAAGGAGGCTAAGTGGATATTAAAATTCCTATGGTTTTTCTTTGAAGGAGACACTAAAGGAACAAATCCTACAGTTTTTCTTTGCTCCATTCCTTTGAACCAAATGCATGAATAGTAGTACCATAGGAAACTTTCCAATTCCTATGTTTTTCCTTCACTTTTCCTTTCAAGCACTAGCAATTCTAGTAGGCAGGCTTGAATAGGTAAAAGCCTACACTCAAAAAATGTTTTTGTGCTACTTCTACTACTTTGGACCCGGGACACTACCCTACTAGCTCAACTTCCAGGCCCATCTACACATGCACAGCTCAAACACGCAGAAATAAATAATGATGGCTTTTGAGAGAGTCCATCGCAGATAGCTAAGTTGTCTGGTACCTCACTACTTTTCATATAGTAGGAGAAACTAATCATATTTCATGTTACTACCCGTGCTCAGTGGACAATATATATAACATGTAGAGTAAAAAACGATGCAACAAGTGTACAACCTCTTTGGCGAAGCCATGTCGATCTCAGCTTCATTGGGTTGGTCGCTGAGGATGTTGCACCTGATGTGGCTGTCGGAGGAGGGGAAGAAGATCTTAGGCGTCTAGAGATGGAGCCGAGGGTACTGCTCCGCTGTGATGGAGGGTTTCGTTGTTGGAGCAGCTCTGGTGAGTTGTACGACAGCGAGGCTGAAGCAGGACAAGAGAGACAACATTAACCTAGCTGGAATTCTAATAACATCTCCAATAGATGATGTAAAATACAAAACCAAAAAGTGCTAGATGTAAAATACATCAGCCGCTCATCTCTGAACTTAACTATCAAAACTGAATTTAACTATCAAAACTGAATTTAAATGTCGAAACTGAATTTCGCTGTCGAAACTGAATTTTACTGTCGAAACTGAACGCACTAGTAGCAGAAAAGCAGTGCACTAATAGTTTTGGCCGCTCGAGCACTAGTGGCAGAGTAGTAGTGATCTAAACCGGTAGCCGCTCCAGCAGGGAACATACTACTAGTGAGCAGCCAGAGAAGCTGATCCTGCAGCAGCAACAACACCCAGAGCAGCAGCACGTGCGAGAGCCGGGGCAGATGGTCGTGCAGAAGCATCACGGGTAGCAGCAATAGGAGCTCAAGCAAGAGCCAAAGCTGTTGCTCATGCAACAGCAGCGCGAGTAAGAGTAGATCAGCATCGCAAGCAAGAGCAAGAGCAGCAGCGGGAGCAAGAGCAAGAGCAGACAAGGCGGGGGACCGAGAGCAAGAGCAGAGCAGCAGCGTGAGCGAGAGCCGAAGTAGTGGCAGCAGGGTCAGCGAGAGCCGGAGCAGCAACTCCTACTGATGTGCATGTTGACGCGGAGGGAGCGACGCCATGAAGGAAGTGGCCGGCGACAACGCCGTAGATGGAGCCGCGCCATGGCGGCTCGGGACCGAGTGCCGACAGCACCATGAGTCGAATCAAGAAGAAAATGCTGCGATTACTGTAGAACCTCTTTGGTGACACCGATTAGGCCTCAGCTTCATCCGAGGAATCGCTAATGGTGCTGCTCTTCCGGTGGTGCAGGTGAAGACGGCGATGTGGGAATGTGGGTGGCGTGATAGACGAGGTGAACGACGGGGAAACTCCTTGGAGGTGGAGGACGGGGTGGCTGAACCGGGTGGGATGATGAGATCTCCGACGGATCCTCATCCGGTGTGGCGGATGAGGGACGTTGAGCTGTTGTGGTGTACGATATCGTTGGGGAAGAGGCTTTGGTTGGGCTGCGGACGGAGCAGGGTGTGGGGCTTCGCGGGTTTTCGCGACCTTGGTGTACGAATGGGGGAGGGGATGGGAGGGGGGAACCATGTCTTAGGGACGCGCTTGTCCAAAATGTGGGGTAAGTTACGAAAGTACCCCAATGTATTTGAACTAGTCGGTTCTTTCGGTTCAGGGGTATAGCAGGAATTTCGCATGTCGGAAATTCGCAGGAAGTGGATGTTTTCGCACGTGTTGTAATTTTGGGATAGCAAGGTGCGGGTTGAGATGGAGGGAGTTTTAGGATCACAAAGAGACAAAGAGATATCTTAAAATTTCGGGATAACAAGGCGCGGGTTGAAATTTCTGCACAAGCCTAACGTGTATTGTACCAAATCAATTTGCACTTCCCTTGAGGAAAAAACAAAAAAATAATAATTCGCACCACACAAGAGAGTCTAGTCCCATTTTACTTTATGATTTATTACAAATGCCATTCAAAACTTTGAATCCATGTTATGTTCAATTAAAATATTTCGCTACGTGTATAATGCATGTAACCTTCTACACAAATGAACATTTTAGTGCATTCCAAACATATATACTACCGCTTCAATATGAACTAAATTTGAATTCGTTTCTCTATTTGAATAAGATATACAGTCATGATTGTTTTCAAGTTAAAATATTTGAATTCGTTTCTCAGTTTTAGTAAGATCTACAATCAGCATTGTTGTCAAGTTAAACAATCGTTTGTATATTATCTTCGCAACACACCACATGATTACTATCGAGTTAGATATGAACTATGTGTACTATATGAACTCTAACTCGAATTTTTGAATCCACTTTATGTTGATTTCAAATCACAGTACATTTCAAGCTCTAGCTAGATCTTCATAATCTAAACCATGTCTCATATGTATAATGTGTTTATCACATAATGTATGGTGCCCGCCCCCTACGCCTACAAGTATTTAGCTATGAGCTGCAAACTCCACACATTATCACAAATTCAAATAAAATGTGAGATTGTTTGATATATAGTATGGTTTAGATTGTTTGATATTTAGATGTGAGTTGCAAACACCACACATTATCACATTATAGTATAGCATGTCCAAAACCACACCACGTGTATCACCGCTATATTCATGCATGCATAGGTTTAGAAAACTATGATCTCTTATTCAAATATATGAATCCAGTTTTATAACGAATTATGATCTTTGTTAGTCTTTTACACCCACACAATCCTCTAACCTTTGTAGCTAGGCCTAACTTTCTCTCATGCATGCACACGCCCTCCTCGCCCTCCCTCCCTCAGCATTCTATCCATCGCGCACATTCATTTATTTTCTTTGGGTCGTTCTCCCACGGTCTCCACAACTCCTTTTTACCGGGACACATCGATCGATAAACCTCTCTAGCGAGGTCTGCCTACCACATACACACACACTTTCCATCTCCTCCTTTCTCTGTCCATGCCTCATGTCTCTCATACGATCCCACACACGTGTAAACACTCGCCCCTCTTTTCATCGATCTCACAATCGCACACTCCTCCCCCCTATCTAGTAGGCCTCTCACACCACCTCCTAGCTCCATCCCTCTCTCTCTATCCATCTCTCTGGGCCATATTTGCCTCTAACAAATGGATGTACACCGACCAATCTCCCACTATACATATAGCTAGCTAGGTCGTCTATAACTTGTTTTCCCCACGCGTCGATCGATCTACCTCATTACTTATGTCTCTCCCTTCCTTCGACACATAACAATTGATCTACCAATTCTTACCAAACACATACGGTTCCCCCTTCATCATCCATGCATGCCTCCTGACACGTCTATCACGCACAGCACACACAGAAACACATCCCCTCTCTTCTTGATATTGAAGTTGTACCTTCCGTTTGTCTAGTAGGACTCTCCCTCCATCTCCGAGAAGCAACTCCACCACCCCTCTGGCACTCTACCTCTCTCTCTTATCTATCTCTCTCTCTCTCGCAACCCATTTCCCATCCTTCACTTATGTATGGATGTCGATCAATCTCCCTTAAGACATAGCTAGGTCTCTCCTTCTCAACACATATACGAGTCAATCTACCTCTCTACTTAGGTCTCTGCCTCCCCCACCCACACACCGATACATCAATCGCTCTAGTCATGTCTCCCTGCCACATGCCACACACAAACTTACCCTCTCGCATCTGACGTTTCGGTAGGTCAGACGCCCTATATCTTTGACGTGCGCACACACAACTTTGATGGCTCTCTTCATCGATCTCGCAGCCACACACTTGATCCTCTCTTCGATTCTATCAATATCTATGATCCCTTCCACTCTTCTCGTGGATCGCCCCTCTATATATGATATAGCTCGGCCTCTATTTCACACACATTTGTAGGATCAAAAGTATGTCTAGAGGGGGGGTGATTAGACTACTTGACCAAATAAAAATCTAGACTATTCCCAATGTTAAGTCTTGGCAGATTTTAGCAACTTATCACAAGTCAAGCAATCAACCTACACATGCAAATCTAAGAGTATAGCAGCGGAATGTAAATCATTGCATATGAAGGTAAATGGGAGAAGTTTGGAGGGAGCCAACGCAATGTAGACACGGAGATTTTTGGCGTGGTTCCGATAGGTGGTGCTATCGTACATCCACGTTGATGGAGATTTCAACCCACGAAGGGTAACGACTGCACGAGTCCACGGAGGGCTCCACCCATGAAGGGTCCACGAAGAAGCAACATTGTCTATCCCACCATGGCCATCGCCCACGAAGGACTTGCCTCACTAGGGTATATCTTCACGAAGTAGGCGATCTCCTTGCCCGTACAAACTCCTTGGTTCAACTCCACAATCTTGACGGAGGTCCCAAGTGACACCTAACCAATCTAGGAGACACCACTCTCCAAAAGGTAATAGATGGCGTGTTGATGATGAAATCCTTGCTCTTGTGCTTCAAATGATAGTTCCCCAACACTAAACTCTCTCTCATAGATTTGGATTTGGTGCAAAGATGATTTGAGTGGAAAGAAACTTGGGGAAGGCTAGAGATCAAGATTCATGTGGTTGGATTGGAATATCTTGGTCTCAACACATGAGTAGGTGGTTCTCTCTTAGAAAATGTATGCCGGAAGTGTAGCCACGTTCTGATGGCTCTCACCACGAATGAAGAGTGGGTGGAGGGGTATATATAGCCTCCACGCAAAATCTAACCGTTACACACAATTTACCAAACTCGGTGGGACCGAATCATGAAACTCGGTCGAACCGATTCAGTTCAAAATGTGAACGTTAGGCTTTTCGGTGGGACCGACATGTCAACTCGGTGGGACCGATTTCATTAGGGTTAGGGCATAACCTAATCTCGGTGAGACCGATCACGTGAACTCGGTGGAACCGGTTTCTATAATAGGCACACAGAGAGTTGGTCAGGCAAACTCGGTGGGACAGATTCGCTCATTTCGGCGAGACCGAAACATTACGAAAAGGAACAGAGAGTTTGCATTGCGAACTCGGTGGGACCGATCGCTCATCTCGGTTAGACCGAAATGTTACGAAGGGAAACAGAGAGTTTGCAATCCCGTCTCCGTGAACTCGGTGGCTATGGCTATGTCAAATGAACTCGGTGGCGCCGGATAGATCATATCGGTGGGGCCGAGTTTGACTTTTGGTTTGGGACATATGTGGATATGAGAAAGTGGTTGAGGGCTTTTGGAGAATATCACTAAGCATTTTGAGCAAGCAAGCCATTAAGCAACACCTCATCCCCTTTTAATGTTGGGAATCGTAGCATAATTTAAAATTTTCCTACGCTCACCAAGATGCATCTATGGAGTCTACTAGCAACGAGGGGAAAGGAGTGGATCTACATACCCTTGTAGATCGCGAGCGGAAGCGTTCCAATGAACGTGGATGACGGAGTCGTACTCGCCGTGATCCAAATCACCGATGACCGAGTGCCAAACGTACGGCACCTCCGCGTTCAACACACGTACAGTGCAGCGATGTCTCCTCCTTCTTGATCTAGCAAGGGGGGAGGAGAGGTTTATGGAGATCCAACAGCACGACGGCGTGGTGGTGGATGTAGCGGGTCTCCGGCAGGGCTTCGCCGAGCTTCTGCGAGAGAGAGAGAGAGAGAGAGGTGTTGCAGGGGAGGAGGGAGGCGCCCAAGGCTTAGATGTTGCTGCCCTCCCTTCCCCCCACTATATATAGGGCAAAGGGAGAGGGGGGCGCAGCCTTGCCCCTTCCTCCAAGGAAGGGTGCGGCCAAGGGGGAGTCCTTCCCTTCCCCCTTTAGGACTCTCCCTTCTTTCTTATCTCTTGCGCATGGGCCTCTTGGGGCTGGTGCCCTTGGCCCATATAGGCCAAGGCACACCCCTTGCAGCCCATGTGGCCCCCCCGGGGCTGGTGGACCCCCTTGGTGGACCCCCGGACCCCTTTCGGCACTCCCGGTACAATACCGATAAAGCGCGAAACTTTTCCGGCGACCAAAATAAGACTTCCCATATATAAATCTTTACCTCCAGACCATTCCGGAACCTCTCGTGACATCCGGGATCTCATCCGAGACTCCGAACAACTTTCGGGTTTCCGCATACATATATCTCTACAACCCTAGCGTCACCGGACTTTAAGTGTGTAGACCCTACGGGTTCGGGAGACATGCAGACATGACCGAGACGCCTCTCCGGTCAATAACCAACAGCGGGATCTGGATACCCATGTTGGCTCCCACATGTTCCACGATGATATCATCGGATGAACCACGGTGTCGAGGATTCAATCAATCCGTATGCAATTCCCTTTGTCAATCGGTATGTTACTTGCCCGAGATTCGATCGTCGGTATCCCAATACCTTGTTAAATCTCGTTACCGGTAAGTCTCTTTACTCATACCGCAATGCATGATCCCGTGACTAACGCCTTAGTCACATTGAGCTCATTATGATGATGCATTACCGAGTGGGCCCAGAGATACCTCTCCGTCACACGGAGTGACAAATCCCAGTCTCGATCCGTGCCAACCCAACAGACACTTTCGGAGATACCCGTAGTGCACCTCTATAGTCACCCAGTTACGTTGTGACGTTTGGCACACCCAAAGCACTCCTACGGTATCCAGGAGTTGCACGATCTCATGGTCTATGGAAAAGATACTTGACATTGGAAAAGCTCTAGCAAATGAAACTACACAATCTTTTATGCTATGCTTAGGATTGGGTCTTGTCCATCACATCATTCTCCTAATGATGTGATCCCGTTATCAATGACATCCAATGTCCATAGTCAGGAAACCATGACTATCTGTTGATCAACGAGCTAGTCAACTAGAGGCTTACTAGGGACAGGTTGTGGTCTATGTATTCACACATGTATTACGATTTCCGGACAATACAATTATAGCATGAATAATAGACAATTACCATGAACAAACAAATATAATAATAACCATTTATTATTGCCTCTAGGGCATATTTCCAATAGTCTCCCACTTGCACTAGAGTCAATAATCTAGTTACATTGTGATGAATCGAACACCCATTGCGTCCTGGTGTTGATCACGTTTTGCCCTAGGGAGATGTTTAGTCAACAGATCTGCTACATTCAGGTCCGTGTGTACTTTACAAATATCTATGTCTCCATTTTGAACACTTTCACGAATGGAGTTGAAGCGACGCTTGATATGCCTAGTCTTCCTGTGAAACCTGGGCTCCTTCGCAAGGGCAATAGCTCCAGTGTTGTCACAGAAGAGAGTCATTGGGCCCGACGCATTGGGAATCACCCCTAGGTCGTTAATGAACTCCTTCATCCAGACTGCTTCCTGTGCTGCCTCCGAGGCTGCCATGTACTCCGCTTCACATGTAGATCCCGCCACGATGCTTTGCTTGCAACTGCACTAGCTTACTGCTCCTCCATTCAAAATATACACATATCCGGTATGTGACTTCGAGTCATCCAGATCTGTGTCGAAGCTAGCGTCGACGTAACCCTTTACGACGAGCTCTTCGTCACCTCCATAAACGAGAAACATATCCTTAGTCCTCTTCAGGTACTTCAGGATATTCTTGACCACTGTCCAGTGTTCCTTCCCGGGATTACTTTGGTACCTTCCTACCAAACTTACGGCAAGGTTTACATCAGGTCTGGTACACAGCATGGCATACATAATAGACCCTATGGCCGAGGCATAGGGGATGACACTCATCTCTTCTATATCTTCTGCCGTGGTCGGGCATTGAGCCGTGCTCAATTGCACACCTTGCAATACAGGCAAGAACCCCTTCTTGGACTGATCCATACTGAACTTCTTCAATATCTTGTCAAGGTATGTACTCTGTGAAAGACCAATGAGGCGTCTTGATCTATCTCTATAGATCTTGATGCCTAATATATAAGCAGCTTCTCCAAGGTCCTTCATTGAAAAACACTTATTCAAATAGGCCTTTATACTTTCCAAGAATTCTATATCATTTCCCATCAATAGTATGTCATCCACATATAATATGAGAAATGCTACAGAGTTCCCACTCACTCTCTTGTAAACACAGGCTTCTCCATAAGTCTGTGTAAACCCAAACGCTTTGATCATCTCATCAAAGCGAATGTTCCAACTCCGAGATGCCTGCACCAGCCCATAGATTGAGCGCTGGAGCTTGCATACTTTGTTAGCATTCTTAGGATCGACAAAACCTTCCGGCTGCATCATATACAACTCTTCCTTAAGGAAGCCGTTGAGGAATGCCGTTTTGACGTCCATCTGCCATATCTCATAATCATAGTATGCGGCAATTGCTAACATGATTCGGACGGACTTCAGCTTCGCTACGGGTGAGAAAGTCTCATCGTAGTCAACCCCTTCAACTTGTCGATAACCCTTAGCGACAAGTCGAGCTTTGTAGATGGTCACATTACCATCCGCGTCTGTCTTCTTCTTAAAGATCCATTTGTTTTCTATGGCTCGCCGCTCATCGGGCAAGTCAGTCAAAGTCCACACTTTGTTTTCATACATGGATTCTATCTCGGATTTCATGGCTTCTAGCCATTTCTCGGAATCCGGGCCCGCCATCGCTTCTTCATAGTTCGAAGGTTCACCGTTGTCTAACAACATGATTTCCAGGACAGGGTTGCCATACCACTCTAGTGCGGAACGTGTCCTTGTGGACCTATGAAGTTCAGTAACTTGATCTGAAGCTTCATGATCATCATCATTAACTTCCTCCCCAGTCTGTGTAGGCACCACAGGAACATTTTCCCGCGCTGCGCTACTTTCCGGTTCGGAAGGGGTGACTATCACCTCATCAAGTTCCACTTTCCTCCCACTCAATTCTTTCGAGAGAAACTCCTTCTCTAGAAAGGACCCGTTCTTGGCAACGAAGATCTTGCCTTCGGATCTGAGGTAGAAGGTATACCCCATAGTTTCCTTAGGGTATCCTATGAAGACGCATTTTTCCGATTTGGGTTCGAGCTTTTCAGGTTGAAGTTTCTTGACATAAGCATCGCATCCCCAAACTTTTAGAAACGACAGCTTAGGTTTCTTCCCAAACCATAATTCATACGGTGTCGTCTCAACGGATTTCGATGGAGCCCTATTTAAAGTGAATGCGGCAGTCTCTAAAGCATAACCCCAAAATGAGAGCGGTAAATCGGTAAGAGACATCATAGATCGCACCATATCCAATAGAGTGCGATTACGACGTTCGGACACACCATTTCTCTGAGGTGTTCCAGGCGGCGTGAGTTGTGAAACTATTCCACATTTCCTTAAGTGTGCACCAAACTCGTGACTTAAATATTCTCCACCACGATCTGATCGTAGGAATTTTATTCTCCTGTCACGTTGATTCTCAACTTCACTCTGAAATTCCTTGAACTTTTCAAAGGTTTCAGACTTGTGTTTCATTAGGTAGACATATCCATATCTACTTAAATCATCAGTGAGAGTGAGAACATAACGATATCCTCCGCGAGCCTCAACACTCATTGGACCACACACATCGGTATGTATGATTTCCAATAAGTTGGTTGCTCGCTCCATTGTTCCGGAGAACGGAGTCTTGGTCATCTTAACCATGAGGCATGGTTCGCACGTGTCAAATGATTCATAATCAAGAGACTCCAAAAGTCCATCTGCACGGAGCTTCTTCATGCGCTTGACACCAATGTGACCAAGGCGGCAGTGCCACAAGTATGTGGGACTATCGTTATCAACTTTACATCTTTTGGTATTCACACTATGAACATGTGTAACATCACGTTCGAGATTCATCAAAAATAAACCATTGACCAGCGAGGCATGACCATAAAACATCTCTCTCAAATAAATAGAACAACCATTATTCTCGGATTTAAATGAGTAGCCATCTCGAATTAAACGAGATCCAGACACAATGTTCATGCTCAAAGCTGGCACTAAATAACAATTATTGAGGTTTAAAACTAATCCCGTGGGTAGATGCAGAGGTAGCGTGCCGACGGCGATCACATCGACCTTGAAACCATTCCCGACGCGCATCGTCACCTCGTCCTTTGCCAGTCTCCGTTTATTCCGTAGTTCCTGCTTTGAGTTACAAATATGAGCAACCGCACCGGTATCAAATAGCCAGGAGCTACTACGAGTACTGGTAAGGTACACATCAATTACTTGTATATCACATATACCTTGGGTGTTGCCGGCCTTCTTCTTGTCCGCTAAATATTTGGGGCAGTTCCGCTTCCAGTGACCACTTCCCTTGCAATAAAAGCACTCAGTCCCGGGCTTGGGTCCATTCTTTGACTTCTTTCCAGTAACTGGTTTACCGGGCGCGGCAACTCCCTTGCCGTCCTTCTTGAAGTTCTTCTTACCCTTGCCCTTCTTGAACTTGGTGGTTTTATTCACCATCAACACTTGATGTTCTTTTTTGATCTCCCCTTCCGCTGATTTCAGCATTGAATATACCTCGGGATGGTCTTTTCCATCCCCTGTATATTGTAGTTCATCACAAAGCTCTTGTAGCTTGGTGGAAGCGACTTGAGGATTCTGTCAATGACCGCGTCATCTGGGAGATTAACTCCCAGCTGAGACAAGCGGTTGTGCAACCCAGACATTCTGAGTATGTGCTCACTAACAGAACTGTTCTCCTCCATTTTACAGCTGAAGAACTTGTCGGAGACATCATATCTCTCGACCCGGGCATGAGCTTGGAAAACTAGCTTCAGCTCCTCGAACATCTCATATGCTCCATGTTTCTCAAAACGCTTTTGGAGACCCGGTTCTAAGCTGTAAAGCATGCCGCACTGAACGAGGGAGTAATCATCAGCACGTGATTGCCAAGCGTTCATAACGTCTTGGTTCTGTGGGATTGGTGCATCACCTAGCGGTGCTTCTAAGACATAATCTTTCTTGGCTACTATGAGGATGAGCCTCAGGTTCCGGACCCAGTCCGTATAGTTGCTGCCATCATCTTTCAGCTTGGTTTTCTCTAGGAACGCGTTGAAATTGAGGACAACGTTGGCCATTTGATCTACAAGACATAGTGTAAAGATTTTAGACTAAGTTCATGATAATTGAGTTCATCTAATCAAATTATTTAATGAACTCCCACTCAGATAGACATCCCTCTAGTCATCTAAGTGAAACATGATCCGAGTTCAACTAGGCCGTGTCCGATCATCACGTGAGACGGACTAGTCAAGATCGGTGAACATCTCCATGTTGATCGTATCTTCTATACGACTCATGCTCGACCTTTCGGTCCTCCGTGTTCCGAGGCCATGTCTGTACATGCTAGGCTCGTCAAGTCAACCTAAGTGTATTGCGTGTGTTCCGAGGCCATGTCTGTACATGCTAGGCTCGTCAACACAGGTTGTATTCGAACGTAAGAATCTATCACACCCGATCATCACGTGGTGCTTCGAAACGACGAACCTTCGCAACGGTGCACAGTTAGGGTGAACACTTTCTTGAAATTATTATAAGGGATCATCCTACTTGCTACCGTCGTTCTAAGCAAATAAGATGCAAAAACATGATAAACATCACATGCAATCAAATAGTGACATGATATGGCCAATATCATCATGCTCCTTTGATCTCCATCTTCGGGGCACCATGATCATCTTTGTCACCGGCATGACACCATGATCTCCATCATTGTGTCTTCATGAAGTTGTCATGCCAACGATTACTTCTACTTCTATGGCTAACGCGTTTAGCAACAAAGTAAAGTAATTTACATGGTGTTATTCAATGACACGCAGGTCATACAAAATAATAAAGACAACTCCTATGGCTCCTGCCGGTTGTCATACTCATCGACATGCAAGTCGTGATTCCTATTACAAGAATATGATCAATCTCATACATCACATATATCATTCATCACATCTTCTGGCCATATCACATCACATAGCACTTGCTGCAAAAACAAGTTAGACGTCCTCTAATTGTTGTTTCAAGTTTTTACATGGTTTGTAGGTTTCTAGCAAGAACGTTTCTTACCTACGTATGACCACAACATGATTTGCCAATTTCTATTTACCCTGCATAAGGACCCTTTTCATCGAATCCGGTCCGACTAAAGTAGGAGAGACAGACACCCGCTAGCCGCCTTATGCAACTTGTGCATGTCAGTCGGTGGAACCTGTCTCACGTAAGTGTACGTGTAAGGTCGGTCCGGGCCGCTTCATCCTACAATGCCGCCGAAACAAGAAAAGACTAGTAGCGGCAAGAAGAATTGGCAAACTCAACGCCCACAACTTCTTTGTGTTCTACTCGTGCATAGTAACTACGCATAGACCTGGCTCATGATGCCACTGTTGGGAATCGTAGCATAATTTAAAATTTTCCTACGCTCACCAAGATGCATCTATGGAGTCTACTAGCAACGAGGGGAAAGGAGTGGATCTACATACCCTTGTAGATCGCGAGCGGAAGCGTTCCAATGAACGTGGATGACGGAGTCGTACTCGCCGTGATCCAAATCACCGATGACCGAGTGCCGAACGTACGGCACCTCCGCGTTCAACACACGTACGGTGCAGCGACGTCTCCTCCTTCTTGATCCAGCAAGGGGGAGGAGAGGTTGATGGAGATCCAACAGCACGACGGCGTGGTGGTGGATGTAGCGGGTCTCCGGCAGGGCTTCGCCGAGCTTCTGCGAGAGAGAGAGAGGTGTTGCAGGGGAGGAGGGAGGTGCCCAAGGCTTAGATGTTGCTGCCCTCCCTTCCCCCCACTATATATAGGGCCAAGGGAGAGGGGGGGCAGCCTTGCCCCTTCCTCCAAGGAAGGGTGCGGCCAGGGGGAGTCCTTCCCCCCCAAGGCACCTCGGAGGTGCCTTCCCCCTTTAGGACTCTCCCTTCTTTCTTATCTCTTGCGCATGGGCCTCTTGGGGCTGGTGCCCTTAGCCCATATAGGCCAAGGCGCACCCCTTATAGCCCATGTGCCCCCCCGGGGCTGGTGGACCCCCTTGGTGGACCCCCGGACCCCTTTCGGCACTCCCGGTACAATACCGATAAAGCGCGAAACTTTTCCGGCGACCAAAATAAGACTTCCCATATATAAATCTTTACCTCCGGACCATTCCGGAACCTCTCGTGACGTCCGGGATCTCATCCGGGACTCCGAACAACTTTCGGGTTTCCGCATACATATATCTCTACAACCCTAGCGTCACCGGACCTTAAGTGTGTAGACCCTACGTGTTCGGGAGACATGCAGACATGACCGAGACGCCTCTCCGGTCAATAACCAACAGCGGGATCTGGATACCCATGTTGGCTCCCACATGTTCCACGATGATATCATCGGATGAACCACGGTGTCGAGGATTCAATCAATCCGTATGCAATTCCCTTTGTCAATCGGTATGTTACTTGCCCGAGATTCGATCGTCGGTATCCCAATACCTTGTTCAATCTCGTTACCGGTAAGTCTCTTTACTCGTACCGCAATGCATGATCCCATGACTAATGCCTTAGTCACATTGAGCTCATTATGATGATGCATTACCAAGTGGGCCCAGAGATACCGCTCCGTCACACGGAGTGACAAATCCCAGTCTCGATCCGTGCCAACCCAACAGACACTTTCGGAGATACCCGTAATGCACCTTTATAGTCACCTAGTTACGTTGTGACGTTTGGCACACCCAAAGCACTCCTACGGTATCCGGGAGTTGCACGATCTCATGGTCTAAGGAAAAGATACTTGACATTGGAAAAGCTCTAGCAAACGAAACTACACGATCTTTTATGCTATGCTTAGGATTGGGTCTTGTCCATCACATCATTCTCCTAATGATGTGATCCCGTTATCAATGACATCCAATGTCCATAGTCAGGAAACCATGAGTATCTGTTGATCAACGAGCTAGTCAACTAGAGGCTTACTACGGACAGGTTGTGGTCTATGTATTCACACATGTATTACGATTTCCGGACAATACAATTATAGCATGAATAATAGACAATTACCATGAACAAAGAAATATAATAATAACCATTTATTATTGCCTCTAGGGCATATTTCCAACATTTAATAGTATTGGCTTTTCCTATGGACTCAATGTGATCTTGGATCACTTAAAAGGAAAATGTAGAGTCTTGAGCTTGAGCCAATATGTGTCCTTAGTATTTTGAGGGGTCCACATTCCTAGTCCATGCCATGCCAATCATTGAACTTTCTGAAATGTACATCTTGAAAGAGTATTAGTTCAATGAGCTATATGTTGTTAAGAATTACCGAAACCACCCAGGGATAGGTGCACTTTCAATCTCCCCCTTTTTGGTAATTGATGACAACATATAGATCAAAGGTTCGACAAATGATAATAAGAATGTAATACATCGTCGCTTTGAGAAGTATGTGATAAGCAAGAGCTCCCCCTAAATTTGTGCATTATTTAAAATTTGCTTTTGAATGCAAATGCATAATCGATTAGGATCATGGGTTACTCCTCCATGTCACATACATCTTCGTGGAGCGCTCAAAATGATAGAATATGAAATATGCACTCATCACCAAGGCAAAGTGAATGATCATACATGAGAGATAAATAATAGCATCATTCAAGTCTTGGGCTTAAAAGGTGCAGGCCCAGACTTGATGGCATTCCCCGTTAGCTTTCGAGCTTTAAGTGCTGGTGCAGCATCCTCTTCCTCTTGCTCTTCATCCTCAACTAGATCTCTCATCCTAGAGGATCTCCCAATGACTCTGGCTATGGTCTTCTTGACCCTCTTCTTCCTCTTCTTACCTTCACCAGCCTCTTTTGGTTCAAGAGTGAACTCCATTGTTTCCTGAGTTGAGGCTCTGGCTTTAGACATGGGCACTCTCTTTGCAGGAGCCTTCTTGTTCAGACCAGGCTTTGTAGAAGCAGTTGTGCCAAATTCCTTCTTGACAATGTTTTTCTTCTTGGAGTTGACTTCCTCTTCAACAACCACATAGTCTTCATCTTCAGCATCAGAATTTTTCTTCCTCCTTTGCCTAGTAGTAGCCTCAGGAAAATTCTAGGAGTACTTCTACTGCCTTCATCATAACTGCCAGAGGGAGTAGTGCCCTCACTCAGATTCACCTGGTCTTCAGATCTGTTCTGGCTATCACTCTGATCAGACATTCTGGCACTGCAAACTGATAGCTGACCCTGCGAATAGTTATAGATGAGGTAGAGTGGATGAGCATCACAAAGTGCAGAGGTTTTGCAAAACAGATGAGTCAAAAACTTAGTTTTAGTTTTCCACAGAAAGCATTTCAGAGCTACCAATTTGTTAAACTCGTTGACACTGAAGCAACTTTTGGAGTCTAAACAAGTGAAATCGGTCAGACCCAGACACTGTTCGGTGACTCCGAGATTGCTAGGGTTTCACTGAGAGTTGAACTTGGTTGCACCGATTTGCATGTTTCGGTCAGACCGAAAAGTGCAAGTGCAATGGCCTAAGCCAAATCGGTGAGACCGGTTTCCACAACTCGGTCGGTCTGCGATGAGTTCGGCGGAAACCTAACCCTAAATTTTCGAATAAAATCTAATCTAAAGGATGTTTTTGCTGGACAAGATGATCTCATACGTGGCAAGAAACATGGCATTTGCTTTGTGCTAAGAATCAGAGGTAAGAACAACACAAAGATTCGAACTCATACCCTAGTTCGGCGATGAGCACGCTACGGTGGCAACGACGGAGCAGATTTCCATTGACGGTGATGGAGACCAGCGGCGGGAGGTCGCTGGCAATGAGAGGACGATCTGGAGACCCGAGATGGCAGAGCAGGACATGCGCGGGCGAAGAGGTTTTGGAGAAATTTCCAAAATTTGACCCGTCGGTATATATATCCTGACCCTATTGGTGTGACCAAGTGGAACAACTCAGTGGCACTGAGATGCAGAATCGCAAGCGGTTAATGCAACTCGGTGTGACCGAAAAGTTCTAATAGGTTGCACCGAGATTGAAAACCTAGATCAATCAGTGAAATAGTTATGACCGAAAAGGATGAACCGGTCAGACCAAAATGCGCAGAGAGGTTTTGGAAGTTTAAGTCTATGACGAACCAGTGACTCCGAGTGCTCCTCACACACAAGGTTCGAATCTGAGTTGATCAAACTTTGTGATGTAGCATGAATAGAGTTTGAGACGAGAAAAGCATAGATAGCTGGAGGAAGTTCTTAGGCTTTCTTGTCCATCCATTTGGCAAAAGAAAAAGATCCAAACAATCAAAGTAACAAATGGATGTCCTTGAATGAGAAAAATATGCAATCAACATGCTCACACAATAAAATGGCAAATTAAATATGTGACAAAACATGCACAAACACTCTAGCATATATCAAGCAATTGGCGATGACTAGGTCATCTATATATGAGTATATTGACTTAGGAGTCAAATGAGAACATTTGATCATAGGTCATACTCATCGTTTAAGCACAAGTGGGGTTACCACTTTTACATAAAGCATTGTTGTGTTCACACCATTAGAGTTGCTTTAGCTCAGTTCTTAGAGTAAAGCTCCCCTAGATGTGATATCCCCCCTAAGAGGGATGAACTAACCTTGGGTTTTGTCAATGATGGCTTTATGTAGATGTTGAAGATGTGGATGCTCAATGTTGATGTAGATCCTTTTGAGCAACCCATTGGAGTGAGTTGCACTTTCAATACCTACATGGGTTAGTCCCACAAGGAACAAGCAAGGATATCCATAGACATAGAGTGAAATTCACACAAGATGATGTCCATGAAGGCATTAGGTTACCTTATCCCTTGTCTTGCCAACAAGAGGGTTTGTGACTCCTTGAACTAGTGCAAGATGTGGAAGTTGTTTGCACTTGTTCTTGCCAAAATGATATGAGTGAAGTATGTTGGTGGAGTCACCCTCAAGAACTCTCTAGTTCTTCTTCTTCGGGATCCACATCAACTTGATGGGAATCCTTGGAGTTGTAGTCATACTTGATGAAGTAGAACTTGATGTAGTCTTGGGAACCCACTTGACCAAGGCCTTTGGAGCATCTTCAAATGCATCAATCTCCTCTTGAATCTTGCCCTTGCCTTTTTGCTTGTGGTCTTGTGGTGAAAGATCATCTTGAGCTTGTGTTCCCTTGAAGGAAGTAGGATCATACTTCTCTTGTTGAGGAACAAACTTTGTCTTGGGGTATTGATCTTCTTCCCACTCAACTCCATTGGCATTGAACTTTCTCTCAAAACCAACACCTTGATTCTTCTGGTGCCTTCCTTGCTTGCATACAATTTCCTCAAATTGCTTATTTCCGACAAGGCTCTTGTAAACACCTTTCTCTATAATTCCCTTCAATAAGCTATTTTCTTGCTCAAGTGTAACTTGGCTAGGAGAATCGTTAGTGGAATCAAGAGAACTACTAGAAGCAACAATATTGGATTTAATGTGATTATTGTTACTACCAGAAGAAGAATCTTTCTTGTTCTTGTTGCTAGATTTTACTTGTGGCATGTAAGTAGACAAGAGTAAATGCTTGTCAATGTAATAAGAACTTTTCTTACGAAGATCATCATTGATTGCTTTTAAGAACCCATGCTCTTTCTCAAGGTTGAGCTTTTCAAAGCGTAGCTTCTCATGAGTCCTTAAGAGCTCCCGATGATCTTCTAAGGTAGTTTCATGAGCTAACTTAAGAGTGTTTAGTTCTTTAGTTAATCTCTCAATCTCCTTCTTATCATCGTCATTCGTTTTATCTTGATTAGCAAGATTAATAGAAGTTTCATCATAGTTTTCATCACTAGAGTTGTCAACAAGTAAATCATCATCACCTAGCAAATCATCTTCATCACTATTGAAATCAACATACTCAGGGTGTGATACCTTGGGGCCTTTAGCCAAGAAGCATCTTCCAATTCCTTCATTTGGTGAGTCAAATATGTCGTAGGAGTTGGTTGACACAAGTGCTAGACCGGCAACACCTTCATCTTGAGTGTATTCGGAGTCGGAGTGATAACCTCTCTCGGAGTGATGGTCAGATTTGGAGCCGGATACCCATTCACCAACATGAGCTTGATGTCTTCATTTTGTGTAGCTCCTTGATGAATTGTCCTTCCTTTCCGAATCCTTGCTTCTGCGAGAGGTTCTTCGTTCATAACGATCATCTCTACTCCTTCTCTCTCTTGGAGGTGATTCTTCTCTTCTACTTCTCCTTTTGGGTCAGTCTTCTCTTCTTTTGTAGGGAGCCGTACACTCATTGGAGTAGTGTCCGGGTCTTCCACAATTGTAGCAATTACGCTCACGACTAGAAGATCTTTTGTCATTGTAGGACCTTGACTTGCAACTTCTTTCTTTGCTTGTACTCTTGTACAACTTGTTGAAGTTCTTCACCATTAGGCTCAATTCTTCATTGAAGGCTTCTTTCTCACTTGATGATGTAGGGGCATCACATGAGGCTTTGTAAGCACCACTAGACTTGTTGTGAAGCTCTTCTTTATCCTTGAGTGACATCTCATGACCAACAATTCTTCCAATGACTTCGGTTGGCTTGAGATATTTGTAATTGGGCATCATTTGGATCAATGTGCACATGGTATCATATTTTCCATCCAAGGCTCTTAGGATCTTCTTGATGATGAATCTATCGGTCATCTCTTCACTTCCTAAGCCGGCAATCTCATTTGTGTTGAGAGCAAGCCTAGAGTAACATTTCAGCGACACCTTCACCATCCTTCATTTTGAACTTGTCAAGCTAACTTTGAAGCACATCCAATTTGGATTCCTTGAAGGAGTCGGTAGCTTCGTGCATATCAATCAAAGTATCCCAAATTTCCTTTGCATTCTCAAGACGACTGATTTTGTTGAATTCTCTGGGGCACAATCCGTTGAAGAGGATATCGCAAGCTTGAGCATTGTATTGCAGCATCTTCAACTCTTCCGCTGTAGCTTCACGGTTCGGTTCTCTCCCATCAAAGAATTCACCTTGCAAGCCAATACACACAATAGCCCAAACGGTGGGGTTATGTCCAAGAATATGCATCTTCATCTTATGCTTCCAACTAGAAAAAATAGTACCATCAAAGTAAGGACCTCTACTATGGTAATTTCCCTCGCTAGACGCCATACTCTCCTAGGTTGTGAAACCAAGGCTATAATCACCAAAGCTATGGAAATCACGGTAAATGGAGACAAAAGCTCTGATACCACTTGTAGGATCGAAAGTATGTCTAGAGGGGGTTGATTAGACTACTTGACCAAATAAAAATCTAGCCTTTTCCTAATTTTAAGTCTTGGCAGATTTTAGCAACCTATCACAAGTCAAGCAATCAACCTACACATGCAAATCTAAGAGTATAGCAGCGGAATGTAAATCATTGCATATGAAGGTAAAGGGGAGGAGTTTGGAGGGAGCAAACGCAATGTAGACACGAAGATTTTTGGCATGGTTCCGATAGGTGGTGCTATCGTACATCCACGTTGATGGAGACTTCAACCCACGAAGGGTAACGGCTGCGCGAGTCCACGGAGGGCTCCACCCACGAAGGGTCCACGAAGAAGCAACCTTGTCTATCCCACCATGGCCATCGCCCACGAAGGACTTGCCTCACTAGGGTAGATCTTCACGAAGTAGGCAATCTCCTTGCCCGTACAAACTCCTTGGTTCAACTCCACAATCTTGACAGAGGCTCCCAAGTGACACCTAACCAGTCTAGGAGACACCACTCTCCAAAAGGTAATAGATGGTGTGTTGATGATGAACTCCTTTCTCTTGTGCTTCAAATGATAGTCTCCCCAACACTCAACTCTCTCTCACAGATTTGGATTTGGTGGAAAGATGATTTGAGTGGAAAGCAACTTGGGGAAGGCTAGAGATCAAGATTCTGGTGGTTGGACTGGAATATCTTGGTCTCAACACATGAGTAGGTGGTTCTCTCTCAGAAGATGTATGCTGGAAGTGTAGGCATGTTCTGATGGCTATCTCCACGAATGAAGAGTGGGTGGAGGGGTATATATAGCCTCCACACAAAATCTAACCGTTACACACAATTTACCAAACTCGGTGGGACCGAAAGATGAAACTCGGTCGGACCGGTTCAGTTCAAAATGTGAACGTTAGGATTTTCGGTGGGACCGACATGTCAACTCGGTGGGACCAATTTCATTAGGGTTAGGGCATAACGTAATCTCGGTGAGACCGATCACGTGAACTCGGTGGAACCGCTTTCTGTAATAGGCACACAGAGGTTGGTCAGGAAAACTCGGTGGGACCGATTCACTCATCTCGATGAGATCGATACGTTACGAAAAGGAAATAGAGAGTTTGCATTGCGAATTCGGTGGGACTGATCGCTCATCTCGGTTAGACCGAAATGTTACGAAGGGAAACAGAGAGTTTGCAATCCCATCTCGGTTTGACCGAGATCCCTATCGGTGAGACCGAACTGATTAGGGTTTCTGGCTATGGCTATGTCAAATGAACTCGGTGGTGTAGGATAGATGAAATCGGTGGGGCCGAGTTTGACTTTTGGTTTGGGCCATTTGTGGATATGAGAAAGTGGTTGAGGGCTTTTGGAGCATATCACTAAGAATTTTGAGCAAGCAAGCCATTAAGCAACACCTCATCCCCTTTTAATAGTATTGGCTTTTCCTATGGACTCAATGTGATCTTGGATCACTTAAAAGGAAAATGTAGAGTCTTGAGCTTGATCCAATGTGTCCTTAGCATTTTGAGGGGTCCACATTCCTAGTCCATGCCAGGCCAATCATTGAACTTTCTGAAATGAACATCTTGAAAGAGTATTCCTACCTCTTGAGCTCTGTGTTGGTTTTCCCTTGAAGAGGAAAGGGTGATGCAGCAAAGTAGCGTAAGTATTTCCCCCAGTTATTGAGAACCAAGGTATCAATCCAGTAGGAGGCCACATGCAAGTCCCTCGTACCTACACAAACAAATAAGAAACTTGCAACCAACGCGATAAAGGGGTTGTCAATCCCTTCACGGCCACTTGCAAAAGTGAGATCTGATAGAGATGATAAGATAATATTTTTGATATTTTTTTGATAAAAATTAAAAGTAAAGAAAGCAAAATAAACGGCGACGGAAATAGCTTGTTGACCGGAGATTAATATGATGGAGAATAGACCCGGGGGCATAGGTTTCACTAGTGGCTTCTCTCAAGATAGCATAAGTATTACGGTGGGTGAACAAATTACTATCGAGCAATTGATAGAAAAGTGCATAATTATGAGAATATCTAGGCATGATCATGTATATAGGCATCACGTCCGCAACAAGTAGACCGACTCTTGCATGCATCTACTACTATTACTCCAGACATCGACCGCTATCCAGCATGCATCTAGAGTATTAAGTTCATAAGAACGGAGTAACACATTAGGTAAGATGACATGATGTAGAGGGATAAACTCATGCAATATGATATAAACCACATCTTTTTATCCTCGATGGCAACAATACAATACGTGTCGTTTCCCCTACTGTCACTGGGATCGAGCACCACATGATTGAACCCAAAGCTAAGCACTTCTCCCATTTCAAGAAAGATCAATCTAGTAGGCCAAACCAAACTGATAATTCGAAGAGACTTGCAAAGATAACCAATCATACATAAAAGAATTCAGAAAAGATTCAAAAATTGTTCATAGATAATCTTGATCATAAACCACAATTCGTCCGATCTCGACAAACACACCGCAAAAAGAGTTACATCAAATAGATCTCAAAGAAGATCGAGGAGAACTTTGTATTGAGATCCAAAGAGAGAGAAGAAGCCATCTAGCTAATAACTATGGACCAGAAGGTCTGTGGTAAACTACTCACACATCATCAGAGAGGCTATGGTGTTGATGTAGAAGCCCTCCGTGAATGATGCCCCCTCCGGCAGAGTGCCGGAAAAGGCCCCAAGATGGGATCTCACGGGTACAGAAGGTTGCGGCGGTGGAATTAGGTTTTCGTGGTGCTCCTCGATGGTTTGGGGGTAAGTAGGTATATATAGGAGGAATAAGTAGGTCGGTGGAGCCACGAGGGGCCCACGAGGGTGGAGGGCACGCCCACGGGGGTAGGAGCGCCCCCCTCCCTCGTGGCCTCCTCGGAGATTTCTTGACATCCACTCCAAGTCCTCTGGATCACGTTTGTTCCAAAAATAACTCTCCCGAAGGTTTCATTCCGTTTGGACTCCGTTTGATATTCCTTTTCTGTGAAACACTGAAATAGGCAAAAAAAACAACAATTTGCACTAGGCCTTGGGTTAATAGGTTAGTCCCAAAAATAATATGAAAGTGTATAATAAAGCCCATTAAACATCCAAAACAGAATATATAATAGCATGGAACAATTAAAAATTATAGATACGTTAGAGACGTATCAAGCATCCCCAAGCTTAAATCTTGCTCGTCCTCGAGTAGGTAAATGATAAAAACAGAATTTTTTATGTGGAATGCTTCCTAGCATATTTCTCAATTTAATTTTATTTATTGTGGCATGAATGTTTAGATCCGAAAGATTCAAGATAAAAGTTTAATGTTGACATAAAAATAATAATACTTCAAGCATGCTAACCAAGCAATTATGTCTTATCAAAATAGCATAGTCAAAGAAAGCTTATCCCTACAAAATCATATAGTTTGGCTATGCTTCATTTTCGTCACACAAAACGCTCTCATCATGCACAACCCCGATGACAAGCCAATTAATTGTTTCATACTTAGCCTTTTCATACTCTTTCAACTTTTACGCAATATATGAGCGCGAGCCATGGACATAGCACTATGGGTGGAATAGAATATAATGATTGAGGTTATGTGAGAAGACCAAAAAGGAGAAAGTCTAACATTGATGCGGCTAATCAACGGGCTATGGAGATGCCCATCAATTGATGTCAATGCCAGGAGTAGGGATTGCAATGCAACGGATGCACTAGAGCTATAAATTTATGAAAGCTCAACAAAATAAACTAAGTGGGTGTGCATCCAACTTGCTTGCTCACGAAGACCTAGGGCATTTGAGGAAGCCCATTGTTGGAATATGCAAGCCAAGTTCTATAATGTAAAATTCCCACTAGTATATGAAAGTGACAAAATAGGAGACTCTCTATCATGAAGATCATGGTGCTATTTTGAAGAAAAAGTGCGGTAAAAGGATAGTAACATTCTCCCTTCTCTCTTTCTCTTATTTTTTTGGCCTTCTCCGTTTTCTTTTTCTTTTTGGCCTCTTTTCTTTCTTCTTTTTTTTCATCCGGAGTCTCATCCCGACTTGTGGGGGAATCATAGTCTCCATCATCCTTTCCTCACTTGGGACAATGCTCTAATAATGATGATCATCACTCTTTCATTTACTTACAACTCAAAGATTACAACTCGATACTTAGAACAAAATATGACTCTATGTGAATGCCTCCGGCGGTGTACCGGGATATGCAATGAATCAAGAGTGACATGTATGAAAGAATTATAAAGGTGGCTTTGCCACAAATACGATGTCAACTACATGATCATGCAAAGCAATATGACAATAATGATGCGCATCATAAAAAACGGAACGGTGGAAAGTTGCATGGCAATATATCTCGGAATGGCTATGGAAATGCCATAATAGGTAGGTATGGTGGCTGTTTTGAGGAAGATATAAGGAGGTTTATGTGTGATAGAGCGTATCATATCACGGGGTTTGGATGCACCGGCGAAATTTGCACCAACTCTCAAGGTGAGAAAGGGCAATGCACGGTACCGAAGAGGCTAGCAATGATGGAAGGGTGTGAGTGTGTATAATCCATGGACTCAACATTAGTCATAAAGAACTCACATACTTATTGCAAAAATCTACAAGTCATCAAAACAAAGCACTACACGCATGCTCCTAGGGGGATAGATTGGTAGGAAAAGACCATCGCTCGTCCCCGACCGCCACTCATAAGGAAAGCAATCAAAGAACACCTCATGTTTCAAATTTTTCACACAACGTTTACCATACGTGCATGCTATGGGACTTGCAAACATCAACCCAAGTATTTCTCAATTTCACAATTGCTCAACTAGCACACCTCTAATATTACCACATTTATATCTCAAAACAACTATCAAGTATCAAACTTCTCCTACTATTCAATGCACTTTATAAACTACCATGCTGTTCTAAAGGACTCTCAAAATGATATAAGTGAAGCATGAGAGATCAATAATTTCTATAAAATATAACCACCACCAGGCTCTGAAGGATATAAGTGAAGCACTGGAGCAAAATTGTTTAGCTCAAAAGATATAAGTGAAGCACATAGAGTATTATAATAAATTCCGATTAATGTGTGTCTCTCTCAAAATGTGTGTACAGCAAGGATGATTGTGGTGAACTAAAAAGCAAAGACTCAAATCATACAAGACGCTCCAAGCAAAACACATATCACGTGGTGAATAAAAATATAGCTCCAAGTAAAGTTACCGATGGATGAAGACAAAAGAGGGGATGCCTTCCGGGGCATCCCAAGCTTAGGCTTTTTGGGTTGTCCTTAGATTTTACCTTGGGGTGCCTTGGGCATCCCCAAGCTTAGGCTCTTGCCACTCCTTGTTACATAATCCATCAAATCTTTACCCAAAACTTGAAAACTTCACACCACAAAACTTAACAGAAAATCTCGTGAGCTCCGTTAGCGAAAGAAAATAAAACACCACTTCAAGGTACTGTAATGAACTCATTATTTATTTATATTGGTGTTAAACCTACTGTATTCCAACTTTTCTATGGTTCATAAACTCCATTACTAGCCATAGATTCATTAAAATAAGCAAACAACACGCGAAAAACAGAATCTGTCAAAAACAGAACAGTCTGTAGTAATATGTAACTAACGCAAACTTCTGGAACTACAAAAATTCTAAAATAAATTGTTTTACGTGAGGAATTTATCTATTAATCATCTGAAAAATGAATCAACTAAATAGCACTCTCCAGTAAAAAGATGTAGCTAATCTCGTGAGCGCTAAAGTTTCTGTTTTTTACAGCAAGATCATAAAGGCTTTCCCCAAGTCTTCCCAAAGGTTCTACTTGGCACAAACACTAATTAAAACACAAAACCACATTTAAACAGAATCTAGATGTATTATTTATTCCTAAACAGACCAAAAAAGCAAAAAAAAACTAAAATAAAATTGGGTTGCCTCCCAACAAGCGCTATCGTTAAAGCCTTTTAGCTAGGCATTGATAATCTTAATGATGCTCACATGAAAGACAAGAATTGAAGCGCAAAGAGAGCGTCATAAAACATGTGACAAACACATCTAAGTCTAACATAATTCCTATGCATAGGCATATTATAAGTAAACAAATTTGCAAGGCAAGAAAAAACTAGCATATGCAAGGAAGAAGAAAGTGACGATAGCAATCTCAACATGACGAGAGGTAATTTAGTAAGATAAAAATTTCTACAACCATATTTTCCTCTCTCATAATAATTACATGTAGGATCATAAGAAAATTCAACAATATAGCTATCACATAACATATTCTCTTCGTGATCCACATGCATAAAAAGTTGACACACTTCCGAAATAGTGGGATTAACATTAATTTAAGTCATGACCTCTCCAAACCCACTTTTATCAAAAATTTCATAAGATTGAACATTCTCCAAATATGTGGGATCTAAAGTTGACACTCTTCCAAACCCACTTTCAATATTATTGCAAACACTATTATCAATCTCATATTCATCATGGGGCTTAAATAAATTTTCAAGATCATAAGAAGAATCACCCCAATCATGATCATTGCAACAAGTAATAGACATAGCAAAACTACCATCCCCAAGCTTAGGGTTTTGCATATTATTAGCACAATTGACATCAAGACAATTTATAGTAAAATCATTGCAATCATGCTTTTTATTCAAGGAGCTATCGTGAATCACTTCGTAAGTTTCTTCTTTCAACACTTCATCACAATTTTCAGATTCACGAACTTCAAGCAAAACCTCATAAAGATAATCTAGTGCACAAAACTCACTAGCAATTGGTTCATCATAATTGGATCTCTTAAAGAGATTCGCAAGGGGATGAGGATACATAACAATAGATTTTTAGCAAGCGAAGATGCAAGCAAATAGAAGGCACATGGTAACACGAGCAAACAGAAGGACGAACGGAAAAGGGGCAAAGAGAATGGCAAAGGTGAAGTGGGGGAGAGGAAAACGAGAGGCAAACGGTAAATAATGTAATGCGAGGGATAAGAGTTTGTGATGGGTACTTGGTATGTCTTGACTTGTGCGTAGACTCCCCTCCAACGGCGCCACAAATGGCTCGTTAACGGGAGAGCAAATCTTGACTTGACTTGGTGTAAGCCTCCCCCGCAACGGCGCCAGAAATTCTTCTTGCTACCTCTTGAGCACTGCGTTGGTTTTCCCTTGAAGAGGAAAGGGTGATGCAGCAAAGTAGCGTAAGTATTTCCCTCAGTTTTTGAGAACCAAGGTATCAATCCAGTAGGAGGCCACACGCAAGTCCCTCGTACCTACACAAACAAATAGGAACCTTGCAACCAACGCGATAAAGGGGTTGTCAATCCCTTCACGGCCACTTGCAAAAGTGAGATTTGATAGAGATGATAAGATAATATTTTTGGTATTTTTATGATAAAGATTAAAAGTAAAGAAAGCAAAATAAACGACGACGGAAATAGCTTCTTGACGTGAGATTAATATGATGGAGAATAGACTCCGGGGGCATAGATTTCACTAGTGGCTTCTCTCAAGATAGCATAAGTATTACGGTGGGTGAACAAACTACTGTCGAGCAATTGATAGAAAAGTGCATAATTATGAGAATATCTAGGAATGATCATGTATATAGGCATCACGTCGGCAACAAGTAGACCGACTCCTGCCTGCATCTACTACTATTACTCCACACATCGACCGCTATCCAGTATGCATCTAGAGTATTAAGTTCATAAGAACAGAGTAACGCCTTAGGTAAGATGACATGATGTAGAGGGATAAACTCATGCAATATGATATAAACCCCATCTTTTTATCCTCGATGGCAACAATACAATACGTGTCGTTTCCCCTACTGTCACTGGGATCGAGCACCGCATGATTGAACCCAAAGCTAAGCACTTCTCCCATTGCAAGAAAGATCAACCTAGTAGGCCAAACCAAACTGATAATTCGAAGAGACTTGCAAAGATAACCAACCATACATAAAAGAATTCAGAAATGATTCAAATATTGTTCATAGATAATCTTGATCATAAACCCACAATTCATCGGATCTCGACAAACTCACCGCAAAAAGAGTTATATCAAATAGATCTCCAAGAAGATCGAGGTGAACTTTGTATTGAGATCCAAAGAGAGAGAAGAAGCCATATAGCTAATAACCATGGACCCGAAGGTCTGTGGTAAACTACTCAGATATCATCGGAGAGGCTATGGTGTTGATGTAGAAGCCCTCCGTGAATGATGCCCCCTCCGGCAGAGCGCCGGAATAGGCCCCAAGATGGGATCTCACGGGTACAGAAGGTTGCGGCGGTGGAATTAGGTTTTCGTGGTGCTCCTCAATGGTTTGGGGGTATGTAGGTATATATAGGAGGAATAAGTAGGTCGGTGGAGCCACGAGGGGCCCACGAGGGTGGAGGGCACGCCCACAGGGGTAGGAGCGCCCCCCTCCCTCGTGGCCTCCTCGGAGATTTCTTGACATCCACTCCAAGTCCTCTGGATCACGTTTGTTCCAAAAATAACTCTCCCGAAGGTTTCATTCCGTTTGGACTCCGTTTGATATTCCTTTTCTGTGAAACACTGAAATAGGCAAAAAAACAACAATTTGCACTAGGCCTTGGGTTAATAGGTTAGTCCCAAAAATAATATGAAAGTGTATAATAAAGCCCATTAAACATCCAAAACAGAATATATAATAGCATGGAACAATCAAAAATTATAGATACGTTAGAGACGTATCAAGCATCCCCAAGCTTAATTCCTGCTCGTCCTCGAGTAGGTAAATGATAAAAACAGAATTTTTTATGTGGAATGCTTCCTAGCATATTTCTCAATTTAATTTTATTTATTGTGGCATGAATGTTTAGATCCGAAAGATTCAAGATAAAAGACCCCAAGATGGGATCTCCTGGGTACAGAAGGTTGCGGCGGTGGAATTAGGTTTTCGTGGGTCTCCTCGATGTATTGGGGGCACGTATGTATATATAGGAGGAAGAAGTAGGTCGGTGGAGCCACGAGGGGCCCACGAGGGTGGAGGACACGCCCAGGGGGGTTGGCGTGCCCCTCTGCCTCATTGCCTCCTTGGTGAATTCTTGACGTCCACTCCAAGCCCTTTGGATCACGTATGTTCTATAAATAACTCTCCTGAAGGTTTCATTCCATTTGGACTCCGTTTGATATTCCTTTTCTGCGAAACACTGAAATAGGCAAAAAACAACAATTTGCACTGGGCCTTGGGTTAATAGGTTAGTCCCAAAAATAATATGAAGGTGTATAATAAAGCCCATTAAACATACAAAACAGAATATGTAGTAGCATGGAACAATCGAGAATTATAGATTCGTTGGAGACGTATCAAGCATTAGTTCGATGAGTTATATGTTGCTAAGAATTACCAAAACCACCCAGGAATAGGTGCACTTTCAACATTGCATCTGTCACATTTTTGTTTGAGATATCATCAACACATATTCCCACAAATACACTCACGAAATCCCCCCTCCAAAACACTCACGAACGCACACGCCATCTCTCTCTAGGTTTGTATCTCTCTCACACCCACACCCACGTAGGTGGGGTACATGCACGAAGAGAAGAGGTGCACGCACGCCGCACGTACTCCCGTCTCTTTCCCAACCACACCCACGCCGGTACATGGTGGAGCTCATTTCTGTACAAAAAGGCAGCCCACATGGTAATTTGACACGTGTACTGATTGTCCACTTGATGGAGGATCGTGTACCACGGGTGAACAAACAAATTGCGACTTGACGCGTTATGTAAAAACATATTTTATTCCTCAATGGTGCACGTACAAAATATAAACCGATTGTTATGGAGAGAAAAAAGAAATTTGCTCCACTATACTATACTATATAATATAGGCAGGATCCTCAATGCTTGCTTTCTCGGGTCGGTCTCTTCTACTCTCTCACACAAGATGGCGGTGGAAACTCTCTCTCTCTCTCTCTCTCTCCTGGTCCCTGATCCAGCTGGATCCATTCCGCCGGTGGAAAGGGACAATGTGTAACGTTGCTCCTGTCACCGGCAACGACGCAGGAAACCCACTCCTGGCGTGTCCTGATCTGCGGTACCCGCCGTTCTCTCTAAGCAAGCTCGGCGCAGTTGTGCCTTTGCCCCTTGCTTGCTGCCACGGTATGGGCAGATCCTGCCCGCCGCCGCCCTCCTGGTTACATCCCGACGACCCTCAGGTACAACTTCCTCTGGAACTGGCCTTGCTCCACTGCCCATATTCCCACATCGCTGCATGTGGATCTTCTCTAGTTATTTGCCTAAAACGTATTGTAGCTCGGCCGGCGTACTTTCCACGTTTCATCAACAGTTCCACTATTATCGCAATCACACTTATTCAATATCCTTGTCAACAGGGATGCTCAGCTCCATTTTAGTGCAACTTCACAAAATGATGGGATGGTGCATGCATCCAACTGCTACAAGTCTTGGCGGGCATCAACGAGCCGCGTGAAAATGGCTACCAACATGTCCACCATGGCTAGGAAATGAAAGCATGCTTAGGGACATGATTGATCATTTTTTTCTTTATTTGTACACCTTCTCACAACTTTGTCTTAACTTGTGAAGTAAATATTGGGTCTGATATGTGAATCATTGATATGCATTAGCATGCATGTTAATTTCCTTTGTATTTGTTGGAATGCTGTAACAAGAAAACCTTCGAGGCAAGACACATGAAAGAAAAGCTGAAAGCTTCGTAGCATTGTACTAGTATAATTTTATCTCGTTTAGAAATTACATTTACTAGCACAATATATATAAACAAATGTTGAAAGGTCGATAGCATTGCGAGAAACCATTCTAGGAGCACAAAACTTCCTTTCCTCAACATGCGGGACATCCAGCATCCGGGTCCACGTGCCATGCACCAAATTATGAGTGCAGAACCGCAAGGAATACTACTAATGAGCAGTCACATCTCAAAGCCACACCTTTCCAATAGTAAGTTGGACGCACCAACAACACATCATTTCACACATCGTAGAATCCTCTCGTGTAATTTTCCAAGAAAAACACCACACGTGAAGATTGGACGGTACTGTTGCAGCAAGGCATATAACCCTTCTTCGAAACATCAAGTATGGCCGTATGGGGATGGTTCCAGGAAATAATATTCCCTCCCTTCCGGTTTATGGGCCTCAGTTCCAAATCCAAACCAAGCAATGAACTAGTACTACTAGATAGTGAGTGTTTACTACTATATCATGTACGCACTAATTATAATGCATGCATGCGTTAGCATTACAATGACCATGTATGAATTTGATGGTAGGATTTCTGTAAGTTGCATGTCATAATATTGCTCTAACATGTGGGCAAAGTTAGCCTCAAAAGCACGTGTTAGACCCTATATGGATTGATGGAGTGAATGCATTGCTGAGTTTTCTCTTAACCCTTGCATGCAATGTTTTTATTAAAGCTTGAAATGTGAACATGTGAATGGGAGGGACTACTACAACCCTTCCAAAAGAACTGTAGTACTAATGGTATCGTACTCCCTCCGTTCACCATCACATGCTTAGTACTTTTGTGAACTATGGTATTTATTCCACCATTCAACATCTATTATGATTACGGAGATTTCAAATTGAGCCATATAGACCGGAAAGTAGGCACTTAGTATGTACTAATTTTGATCTGTCCTATCAACTCGCAGAACAAGGAGAAGCTTGCTTAGTATGCCCTCTCCCCCATCCACGGGCGCGGTGGCTCGCAGAGTCACGAGACAAGGAGAAGCTTTCTTACTACGCCTACGTCCGCTCCATCGCCCACACGCGTGGTGGCTCGCGAGACGAGGAGAAAATTTTACTACTCCCTCCATTAGATGTATACACCTCGTCCCTACCTTGGTTAGAGATATTATCATATTGTTTGAAATATATGTCTTTTAGCAGATTTCAATATGAACTACTGGTACATACTCCAAATACCAATTTATATACACGTATTTTAGAGTGTAGATTTACTCATTTTGCTCCGTATGTAGTAGTCCACATTGAAACGGACGTAGTAGTACGCACTCTCCCTCGCCCATCGCCCCTCGCCCACGTGGTGGACGTGCAGCAATTCATTCGGTGTCAGATAGCCAGAACCATATACTGTAGTACCATCATTGCTTGACTTCTCGAAGAAACAAAGAGCCAAGCGCAAGGTTAACATTTTTGAGATGCTAAGTGCAAGGTTTATAGGAGAACGAGTAGTATTACTACTAGTAGTACGTACTCTATGAGGAAGAAGGCAACAAGAATGTATGTTTTGCGTGACAGTCTCTTCTTACAGGACGTTCTAGACCTGGTGGACCTCATTGTTGCGATGGGAGTATCATAGATGGCACGATTCAGGGTGGTGGGCAGCGAGAATAATATTCGGAGCTGCTCCTGTCGGTGTTTGGGGAACGGGGGTCCCCAGACTTGCCTGCCTGAGGCCCACGGTGTGACTCTAATCGCGGCCCAGTACGGCCCGTCTTCACCAACGAACACTCAAGACCCTCGCGAGGGGCCAAGCCTCGCGAGGCGGACGACACAAGACCTCCTCGGCAGTGGCCTCACCAGGCTGGCTCATGAGGGGCGGAGAGATCAACGCAAGGCGAACCTTGCGAGGTTCCAATGACGTAAGCCGTGACGATCAAGGCCAGGCGGGCGCAGCGCATGCAGTGTCCTCATTTCCTCTTTGGCGCTAAGGAGGCAAGCGGAGGCGAGGAGTACCGAGGAATTAGGCAAAGGTTTCCATATCGGTGCAACGAGACGAAGACCGGCAGGACGGCAAGACGAAGGTCACCGTGGAGCCCAAGACGGCGTCACCACCAGACCCTTTGGCAGGCGAAGACCACCTTTAGTCAGGATAGCTTGTACTAGCTGTCCCCCTTTAAATTGGCCGTTGTGGCATCCCTTCCCGCTCAATATTTGGGATGAGGACCAGGCCTCTATAAATAGGACTACACTAGGAGGCAACTCATCTGGGACTGGATCCACTCCATCCTCACACCCACCAAGCACAAGAACACCTCGCCTCAGGAGGCTGTTCTTCCCCTTGTATTGTTCATCCTCAGCCCAAGAGGCAATCCACCACACCACACTCGAGTAGGGTATTACACCACAACGGTGGCCCGAACCAGTATAAATCTCGTGTCTCTTGTGTTGCGAGTTCGTTGAGCTAGGTTTTGAGATCGCGGTGAGGCTGAGGGTGTGATTAGGTAGGGGAAATCTTCGTGCACACCCCAGTGTTCGAACCTCAAGGCTTTTGCTGGAACCCGAAATCCGACATTTGGTGCGCCAGGTAGGGGTGCGCCGGAGCTTTCCTTCTGGCAGTTGATCCGCTGATGCTCCGTGGCCTCGATGTCCGGTGACCCGAGGACCAACACCGACCGCTGGGGAGCTTGGCCGGCACGGGCGGCCCCGTCTGCCCAAGAAGACCCCAACCCCGCGCCCCAGGCAGCGCGCGCGCCGCCGAACGCTGTGGGGCGCGGGCGGTACGTCACACGCCGTCCGCCCTTACTCCACGACAAGCGTGGGTAGCCGCAAGGGCCTCAAGCCACGCCGCGGCCATGGTGCCGCACACCCGACGGGAACAAGCAAACATGAGGGCCGCACTCATGGTGGCTCAAGAGCTGCTGCGATGTCGATTAATGGAGAGCGGCCGGGATGCGTTGCTGGAGCGCGTCGCCGAGCTCCTAGACGCCGCGGCCTCGGGAGCACCGCCCTTCTGCTCCCTGCTCACACCTCAGGCTGTGGCCGAATCACATGGCAGGTCTCGCCGCGCCCGCGCTCCCCCAGGCACACCCCTGGGCTTCATCGACACCGGCGTGACCAACGGCACCGGACGCCCAATCGCACCGGCGCCACCTCCAATGGGCGCGGGTACTAGTATTGCCACCTACGGCCCCGGCGGGATGCCACCCTACCATCTTCAGGGCAGTGCATTGGGCCGGGCGACATGGAGCATGGGGCACTACAGCGAGGTCTTCGAGGCAACGGCCTGGGAGGCCTACGTGCCCTGCATGGTGGACCAGGAGTACGCGCTGGAAGACGATCCCAGCTCGTTCCTCGAGCTGGGCTGGGAAGAGGAGGAGCCGGAAGCTGAGGCCTACCAGGAGCCCCTCGGGAGCCTCACCAACCGCGCCGGCAATAGCAGCTACAGGGTACCACTAGTTTCTCAAGAGCAAGCTTACGCTAACCATGGGTCGCGGGAGGATCAGGTCACAGCAGCGGATGGCGGCCCCAGCTCGACAGCCTCCCTTCCACCAGGAGGAGCGCACTGGGGGCTGCAGGAGAGGGGCCGGGAGCAAGGCCCCTCCCCGCGCTGCATAGAGCAAGGCATCTCCCAGAGGTAGGCCCTCTGCCGGGGAGGCGCTGGAGAGCCTTCCCCCGGCAGAGGACCCGTGGTCGCCGAGGGCGCCGCTGGCGTCCCCTTTGCCCCTTGGTGACGTCCTGGTTTCCGGACGCCCCCAACGGTGGTCGAGGGTGGCGCAAGGCGGGGCCCTCGCCTGGTGATATGAAGTAAGGCTTGCGCCTGTGAAGGTCTCCGCTCATGACACTCTCACGTAATAATGAGTGGGGATGTACACGCCCCGGAGTCTCAGGAGTGCTGCCCTCGGGCCTCAGGGGCTCCCTCCCACGTCCAAGTGGCAGCACTTATCTTCGCGCCGGTGAGAAGACAAGAAGACTAGACTAGGCACCGGACGCGGCCATTTGCCTTTAACCTCTTTTCGGTAGCCTTGCTTTCTGGCTTTGGATTTAAGTTGAAGTTGAATTTTCATTGATGTGTGCGGGGGGTGCCTTTTCTCATTCGTGCGATTTCTTGCAATATGGTTCCTGCCTTAATTAAGAGTTTGCGCCTGCTGCCTCCTCCTCGCGAGCCCCTCACAAGCGGGGGCTGGGCATAGCAAGCGAGCGCTGCATGCATGTCCTGCCATGACTAGCGCTTACTTCTCGCGAGGCCCCCTCGAATGGGTCGGCAGGCTCCTCAGAGGCTCCTCATAAACTCGCGACCTCACGATCCAGTTCGGGACCTGTCCTGGCTCAGGTAAATTACAACAGTGAACTCGGCGCAGGATTCACGGGTTCGTGAAGACATATATTCAGCTTGGCCTAAGGAATAGAGATAGCAATCTGTTTACATGAGGGGCTTCCCCTCCCAAAATGCTCTTACAACCTCCAGGGTCGTGCCCGATTTTTGCATGCAGGACAAACAACAGGGAAGCACGGGTTCAATCGGACATGTCGCTCACGGCGTGCCCCAGGTCGCCTTAAGACGCGTCACTGGCGTCAATGTCACCGTCGCCGGCGTCCCCATCACCGTCACTGGCGCCACCCTCGCCGTCATCGACCATGTCGCCTTCATCCGCCACGACCACCACCGCATTGTCATCGGAAGTGAAGGCCCTGACCAGTGCGTCCACATTGTCTTGCACCCATCGCGCCAGGTTACCCCGGATGGCCTCAGGTACGGGAGCAATGGCGGCGTTAAAATCGAAGTTAGGGTAAGTATTCTGAAGGTGGCTGAAGACACGGGAGAACGCGCGCCTGAGCAGGCCGCGACTCCTCTCTTCAACAAGCTGGCGAGCCCTCTTGGATCGGCTCTCCAGACGCGTCACCACGTCGGTGAAGAAGCGAAGGTGACTGGTGTAATCGTTTGCGTGGGGATGAGGGGCATTTTCGTCACAGATGTAGCCCAGCGCCATGTTGGCCCTGTTCCTGAGGTCTTGGAGCATGGGGGCGTGCACGCGCTCCAGCGTCCGCCTTTGAAGCACTTTCTCCCTGCTCTGCTACGCGAAGGATTCGGTGTTGGCGACCGCTGCTGTAGAGGAAACAGCTCGGCGCGGGTAGAGGCCAGCTCGGCCTGTGCCGAGACCAGGGCGGTTGCGGCGGCCTCTTCGTGTTGTTCTGCCTCAGTTAGCCTAGACTTCAGGGCAGCAGTCCTACCTGTAGCCTTGGCCTCTACAAGCTTCAGCTTCAAGTCATACATGCCCACAAGATCCGCGCGAGCCTTAGCCACGCGGCGGTCGACATCCTCCTGGGCCCGCGCCTCGCGCGCGCCGACGGCATCCTCCGCTAGAGCAACTTGGCGCTCCCTCATCTCCAACCGCTAAAGCTCGAGGCTGCGCTGCATGGCTTCCAGCGCCAGCGCTTCCTCGCACTTCAGGACCTCTTCCTCCTTGGCAGGCGTCCCTCTCATCGATGCAAGGGCGGCTTTACGCGACTCCACCTACCGCTCGAAGGAGGCGCTCTAGGCCTGGAGCTCCCACGCGTGTTTCTCTGCGTTCTCGCGGCGGCGGTCAGCTTCCCGGGCTTCTTCCAAGGCTCAGGAGCAGGCCTCGCATGAGGTCGCAAGAGACGCCTCGGCCTTCGCATTGTCAAGCTCACGCTGGTGGCGCCCGAGGTCGATGGCCACCTTCAGCTTATGCCGCTCCTCCATCAGCCGAAGACCCTCGGCCTCGAGGCGCGCGTCTGCGTCCGCGAGTTCCCCACCGAGCCGATTCATCGTGCCCATCGCATCCCGGAAAAGCTTGTGGCGGACGACACTTCGTTCGCATGCAAACCTAAGCGCGCGGCCGATTCCGTCCTCTGCCACGGGAGCCGCCGACGGGGTCCGAAGCGGCTCGCCCCCTCTCAGCAGGGGGCTGGGGCTGGAGCCCCCTCGATCGCTGTCCGGGCCCCGAGAGAGGCCCAGGTAGGCATAGAGCCGCCGCTTGAAGAGGAGCCCAGGATCGAAGCCATCTAGCCGCCGTCCACGACCAGAGGAGGAGCCCTTGGCACGCCGGCTGCACTCCAAGCAAGGCCACGAAGGAGGGATGGCAAAGGCATGGCCTCGAGGTGCATTGCAGGCAGGTTTGCTTCTCCAGCCAACCTCGCGCCGGGGGCGGCGCGCGGGCTTGAGGCGATCAAGGCTAGCGGGGGAGTTGAGGCAGGAGGAGGTTGCTCCTCAGGAGACTCCACGGCCTTGGTGGAAGGGATCCTAAAGAGCCATCGTCAGGAAGGGAAGCATCACTCGAGGAATTAGAAAGATAAGGTACTTACTCTTCTATGGCGATGTACTTCCTATGTTTCAACGGCCGGACGGTGCCACTGCTGCAGCTTGGAGACCCCTTCCTCTTATGGAGTGCCGCAAAGTCCACGCGGAACCAGCCCAAGCGTTGTACATGGCGACCTGCGCGGTGCGTGACTGGTGAAGCACCCAAGGAGACGACCTCAGGAGCGCCAATCTGGGAAGAGCTATCGGGCTCCGCCTCTCGATGATCTGGCGAGGCCTCACGAGCTTCGGCCTCAGGTGCAGCGGACTGCGTCGCCCCCTCAGCTGCCGCCCAGGACGAGAATCACGGGTTCCCGAGGATGACGCCCCGGGAGCCCCAAGCAGCATCGACACCTCTGCACCCGCGCCTCCGGCCTCCAGCGGTGCTTGCCTCCCTGCATCCACTCTTGGGGCAAGCTCGGCGCCGGCGACAAGGAGAGGAACCACGGTGACGGGATTCTCACGAGGCCCCACAAGGCCGACTAGACGCAGGCCCCATTCATCGGAGGAGGGCATATGCCCCGCGAACTCCACCCTGTTCGAGCAGCTATACAAGCAACAACCCTCCTACGACAAATCACCCGGTGAGGGGTCACCGGCCAAGACTTCGAGCATCGTTCTTCGTGCCTCGATCGGAACCCCAACTCCTGAAGCCTCACGCAATCATGGTCGCTGGTCAGGGCCCACATCGGCTGGGAGTGGCGCTTGAGTGGGGCGATGTGGCGTCGGAGGAACTCCTTCATCACCTTGGGCGCAGTCACACCAAGATCCTTCAGCCTCCTCAGCCGGAGCTAGACAAAGGCGAGACGGGAGCCCACGATGTAACACCCCGCATGTAACTTGCCATAATTGTAACTCCGACTCTTGCCATTTCCGGCTATGTGTTTTGTTTTTCCCTCCGTTGTCGGGTTTTGTCTTTCGTTTTGTATTTTGTCATGTCATGCATTTTCATATCATGTCATCATGGGCATTGCATTCGCATACGTGTTCGTCTTGTGCATCCGAGCATTTTCCCCGTTGTCCGTTTTCCAATCCGGCGCTCCTATCTCCTCCGGTGCACCCCTCTAGTTTTTCTTTCGTGTGCGTGTGTCAAACTTTCTCGGAATGGACCGAGGCTTGTCAAGTGGTCTTAATATACCGCCCGGAGCCTACCGGTCAAGTTTCGTTCCATTCGGAGGTCGTTTGGTACTCCATCGGTTAACCGGGCATCCGCAAAGTCCATTTGAGTGTCCAGCAAAAACCCCCTCCAAAACCAGCCCAAAGCCCACCAAACTCTCTTCCATG